>NW_004949111.1:1713890-1716019 GCF_000317375.1 Microtus ochrogaster
ATTGCCTGCTCTTCCAAAGGTCCTGAGTTCAATTCCCAGCAACCACATGGTGGCTCACAACCATCTATAATGAGGTCTGGTGCCCTCTTCTGGCCAGCAGGCACACACACAGACAGAATATTGTATATATAATAAATAAATAAATATTAAAAAATAAATAAATAAAGAGTCTGAGATCAAACAGTTTTTTTAATAAAAGAAACATCCAGCTTTAGCTTGGCTTGTTTCTATCAGTTTTAACTTCTGTTATCCCCTCTACCTTTTGCCTCTTGGCTTTTCCATTCTCTGACTTCTGTAAATCTTACTCAGTTAGATGGCTGGCCCCTAATGGCCTCATCTTTTTTCTGACTGCTTCTCCTCACCCTTCTCCCTACCCTTTTACCAGTTTTCTCCTATATATTGTCTCTGCCTGCCAGCCCCACCTGCCTTTTCTCCTGCCTTGGTATTGACCATTGAGATCTTTATTAAATCATCAAGTGCTCAAGACAGGCAAAACATCACAGCTTCACAGTAAAACAAATGTAACATAAACAAAAGTAACATACCTTAAAATAATATTTCCCAATAATTCTTATCCTGTAGTATCTATTTTGTATTTTTTGTGTTTAAAGTAATCATTATGTAAGTATTTAAGCCACATTACTAAGCTTATTCATAGGGATTTTGAAAACAATTAGTAATAGAAATGATCTTGTGATTTATTTGATAGGATTTCTATTATTTTATATAGAAAGTTAGTGATGTTATCGGCTGCTGTTATATCACTTGATTTTACTGGAACCATTTATCTGCTTGAAGAGTTTTCTAGTGGAATATGTAGAGTCTATCTATGCCAAAATTTGGGCTGGCTTGATCTTATGTAGGTCTTCTACAGATAAAAACAATTTGTTTTAGTTCATGAAAGTAACAGCTTGCCACTTCTCTGATCATGAGTTTTTGACTAAGTTTAAATTGCCAAGCATCAACTCTCCACTGTGTATCAGGCCTCAGATTCAATTAGAAAGCAGTTGGTTACTACAAAATAGTCATATATTTATTGCTACAGTGGGCACATGTTGCCTGGCCAGTGGGTATTTTAAGAGAATCCTTGTATACTGTTTGTGGGGTCTAAACAAGTGCAGTCACTTTGGAAATCATTCTGGATTTATCATATGAAGCAATAATACTACTCATGGGTATATACCTGTAGGATTTTATCTACTACTAGGTGATATGGGAGTCCCCTCTGTGTGCTGTGATTACCATTAATGAATAAAGAAACTGCCTAGGCCTGTTGATAGGGCAGAACTTATGTAGGCGGGGAAGATGGAACTGAATGCTGGGAGAAAGGAAGGAGGGAGGAGACAGATGGTGTAAATTTTATCCAATAAGCCACTACCATATGGCGATACACAGATTAATAGAAATGGAAGACGTAAGAGTTAGCCAATAAGAAGCTAGAGCTAATGGGCCAAGCAATGATTTGATTAATACATTTTTGTGTGATTATTTCAGTTCAGAGCAGGTGGGACAAACAACTGGCCCTCCCTGCAATAAATAGAGAGATACTGGAACATCTGCTTATTGATGGCCTGTCCACAACAAGTAGGGAATGGAATTAGCCTAAATACTCATAAACAGATGAAGTAGATAAAGAAAATGTGACATGCATACATGGTGGAATATCATTCAGCAGTAATAAAGGATGAAATAACAAAAAATCAACATAAGTTGATGAAACTGGATAAAATATACCAAGTGAGTTAACTAAGACTCAGAAAAGTAAGGGCTACATATGAAGATTTTATTTTTGGTTTCTTGTTTAAATTAGAAGATAGAAAAATAAAAATGAGACATAAGGAATGACATCTTAAGAGAACAGTGGTAGTAAATTATAAGTAAAATTTTTAAAAAAGTAAAGTTGTAAAATGCTAGAAATGAAAAAAAAACTTGGGTAGCAAGAGATATGAGAAGATGGAAAAACTCAAACATAAAGGAGGAGAATTATTCTAGAGTAAGGATCCATGCAATAGGAATATGAAAACCTACTATCTTTCAACCCAATTAAAAAATATAATTGTTAGCATTTTAAAGTCTAGTTTCCTGAGTTCTCTATATATTTTGGAGATCAGACCTTTGTCGGTTGCGGA
>NW_004949111.1:1716629-1720565 GCF_000317375.1 Microtus ochrogaster
TAATTGTGCAGATAGCACAGTAGGTGGTTGTTAAATTGTTATTTTGTATTAAGAGATGATTTGTTAAAACTGCTAAGTCTAAGGCTAAATAAAAATTCATGGGAAGTTTTCTTTGAGCTTCTTTGAAACACTTGTTATGTGCTGAAGATATGGTCAGTTTGGGAGTAATGTCAGCAGATATCAGAACAGAGATATCAAAGTAAAGTTGAAGAAGTGCAAAGTCAATCTCTATTATGGGATAAGTTTGGAAGTTGTACTTTGTATGTTTGGACCTTATACCATATTGAATTATATCATCAGCAAATTTAGCAAACATCTAGAAACCAGTTAGCCTTTTGGCTGAATTTAAAGCAGATAGTAGGAGAAGTTGGCAAATTCAAAGTCTCCTATATTAAGATAGATGATTTTGTTTGCATCACGAAATGTATATGAAGTAAGCTATATATGAATTAACATAGTTTAGCATCAAAGAATATGTAGTCATCTTCCAGTTTCTACCTTGATTGATTTTAGCGTGTATTATAGAAAATAATATTTATAAAGGTTTACATTACTTATGCAGAATGGCATGCTTCTTGTATTTAACCTAAGCAATACATGCTAATTAATCTATGCATTAGTTATAATTATTACAATATATAATTTAGGGTATAATAACAAAAATCAAGGGCTATATATCATCAATTTAGATGTAATTTTAAAAAATTGCTTTTGACTCATGATTGGCTAAGTCTTTGAAATAAGAATTGATGAATAAAGAGAAGAAAATATGTAGAGTTCAAAACAAAAACTGTGCTTGAGAAATGTATACAAGTTTCATTGAATAATTAAATATGAGTTATTTAAAATGAAAAAGGCCCTTAAGGAAGAGATGAAAAGCATTACTTGTTTTTCTTAATTTATCTCTGTATCAAAGTCCTGAATATAATTAATTTTTTAAAATACCAGGGGTGAAATGAAGTTATATGAATAACAGAAAATGACAAATGTATGGACAGCTGGTTTATCTATGTTTTCATATAATAAATATTCTTCTGACTTAGCTATACAATATGTAATTCAATTTTACATATTTGTATTACAACAAAACCTTTATTATTATGACTAGAAATAGTATCATAAAGTTTTAATATTATTTTTGTATTAATTAAAATGATTGAAAAGCAAATCTTAGTTTTAAAATATTAGAGAATAAGGAATATTAAGAGTCATTAATTTTTTTCTTGTTTTGAAGATTAGTGGTAGTTAGAATTTTATAAGACTCCAAAATTGGACAATGATTAAAGACTAAAGAAGTCATCACTTCTCAGTAATGTAAAAAATAAATAGGAAAAAAATTGCCCACAGAAATAAGCAATTTGTATTACAATAAAGCCTGCTAATCTACTGTAATGAAATTAATAGGTTTGAAATAGTGAAATGTGCAGAATGATGAGATTTATTTGTTGTTTTTCTTGGTTTAAGGTTTAAATGATCACAAAACAGTTATGCTTAATAATGTCACTGGTATAAATGATAGCAAAATGACTCTGTTAATAATGGAATACAGTAGTATATGATTAAAGGTTATATTAGAAGTTTTTTATGAATTAGAGAATAAATTATAATTATTTTTTATATAACTCAAATATGCCAGTTTTAAGCCTTATTGAAGTTGATTATCAAAGTACTTGTCTGGAATATCCAGGCCCAATATTTAGTCCATTGCACTTCCTCTAAACAGAGTTTGCCTGTGAAACGTCTGACAAGTAACAATAGCTCAAAGTTTTAAAGAGACCACGATTTTGAGAGAGGAGTGGGAAGGACATAGGAGGAGTTTTAGATGAAAAGGATAAGGAAGAAATAATGCAAGTACAGTATTCAGGTATAAACTTCTCAGTAAAATATAATAAATGTCAAGGCAAAAAGGAAAATTGATGTGAAATTAAGTCGAATTAAATAGTCATTTTTGGTACTAAATTACAAAAGTTTGTTTATAAACATGACCTTGCTTTAGTTAAATTTGTTTAGTAAAGTTTGTTTATATGCATACTATTTTTTCTGCCATCAGATAAATTTGTGAGAAAGCTATGAAAAATGCTAATGTAATCAGTTTTATCAAAGCAATTTAGAGATACATGTAAATATTCACATATTGATGTGGGATTCCCCTCTATATGCTGTGAATATCATTGGTTAATAAAGAACTGTCTTGGGCATGTGAAGAGCAGAATAGAGGTAGGTGGCAAAAATAAAACTGAATGCTGGGAGAAGGGAGGCAGAGTCAGAGAAGCCGTGGAGCCCCCAACCAAGACAGACTGCTGACAGAACTTTACCCGGTAAGCCACAGCCACTTGGTGATATACATATTAAGAAGAGTGAATTAAATTAAGATGTAAGTGTTAGCCAAAAAAAAGCTAGAGTTAATGAGTCAAGCAGTGATTTAATTAATACAGTTTCTGTTTCCTTATTTCGGGTCTGAGCTGCCAAGAGACTGGAAGACCAAGTGGCCTTCCTACATCAACATATGAAGCAATAATAAAATTATTTCAATTAATTAAAATAACAAAATGTATGAAATTTAGCTTAGTTTTGATTTTTTATTTTCTTAACCATTATATTTCAGTAAATCTTTGGATGTTATCTTATAACAATTTGATTTATGGTATATTTAGTTTAGTAAATGCAAGAAAGACTTCTATTTCCATAAAGTATCAAGATGATTCAGATGAAATTTTTTAATATCTAAGTTTTAAGTCCACTAAAATTAAAAATTACATTAGAGTTTCTCTGAATTAATCTAAGTTTATTTGAAACTTTAATATAATCAAAATTTTGGGGGGAAGTCAAGGTAATGATTTAGGCAGGCAGAACAAGATGGCAACTAAACTTGAATATCTATAAATAACTATTCACATACCAAATCACCTGTCCAAGAGCTAAGTAAATCAAAAGATATTAATTGAATAGTCTGAACTCCTCCTTCTTGTAAAATCTTTCAGATACCAAGCCTACAGCTTTCCTTAAAGAGGAAATTGATAAATCTCTTAAAGTAATGCAGAGAAACACAGTTTGGAGACAAGAATAAATCCCTTAAAGAAATAAAATAAAAAGCCACAAACAGTGAAAAATGAATAAAAACAGTTCAGGACACACACAAAAGAAATAAAATCAGTAAAGAAAACACAAGCTGAGGGAATTTGGAAATTGAAAATTTAGGAATCCATACAGAACTAAACTACAGAAGCCATCTTCACCAGCAGAACATAAGAGATAGAAGAAAGAATCACAAATATTGAATATTCAGTAGACGAATTGGATACATCTGTCAAAGAGAACCTTAAATCTATAAAGTTCCTCTTTCAAAATATACAAGAAATCTGGGACAAATCTAAGAACAATTAGACTAGAGGAAGGAGAAGAAAACACACTCGAAGATGTAGAAAATATTTTCAACAAAAACATAGAAGAAATTTTCCCTAACCCAGAGAAGAAGATGCCTATGGAGTTACAAGAAACATAAGTAACACCATGTAGATTGGGCTAGAAAAGAATTAGCACACAATTGAATGCAAAGTATAAAGAATAAAGACTATTAAAACAAAAAAGGAAAAAAAAACAAGTAAAATAAAAAGACAGGCCTATTAGAATTGAACCTGAATTCTCAATAGAGACTCTAAAAGTCAGAAAGGCCTGCACTAATGTGCTGTAGACAAAAGATAGCTCAGAGTACTACATACAGCAAAACTTGCAACCAATATAGATGCAAAAATATGATATGAATACAATAAAGCCAAATTTATACATTAGCCACAAATACAACCCTACAGAAGGTGCTAGTAGGAAAACTCAAACTCAAGGAAGAGAAGAACAACCATGAAAACACAGGAAAAATAATCTCAGACCAACAAAATCAAAAAGAAAAAAAGAGAAGCGTACACAACATTACCAACAACA
>NW_004949111.1:1722440-1723611 GCF_000317375.1 Microtus ochrogaster
AAAAGACCCTAGAGAAATAGAAGCAGTCATTAAAACATTTACAAAACAAAAAAAGACAAAACCAAGCAAAAAACCCAGGAACATATGGTTTTAGCACAGAATTCTTCCAGACTTTTAAAGAAGAATTAATGCCAATACTTCTCAAAAATTTATTTTGTAAAATAAGAATTGAAACTACATTGCTCAATTCATTATATGAGGCCATAGTTACCCTGATTTCCAAACCACATAAAAACTCAACAAGGAAAATTACAAACTATTTTCCCTTATGTGTCGGGACATACAACCTGTTCCACCTTGTCCGAAGATCAGAGAATTTGAGCTTATTTTGCTCTTTCAAAGTTGTCAACATGTGTGGCTATAAAACAAGATATCCTAATCTAGGGTGTAGTTACTTGGTGTTTTCAAATATTATGATGGCCCATAGAGGTTAATCTGCTCAACTCTGACTAAAAGACAGAGATTTCAAGCATACTTCTGCTCCTTCTTTTGAAAAAAGGAGTTTTGACTAAAGGAGTGCCTGCCTGTAGGGTACTTTTTCTAGGTACTTTGTTCACTGACTCAAACATCAAGAGCTTTGCTCAGGAATTAATGGCTTGATGTCTCAAGTATTGAAGCAAATAACTGTTCTGGTGGTCTTTTGTGTCATGTTAAATCAGTCTCCTGCCTTCTTCCCCATTTATGTATTGGGGTATAAAAGTGTGTGGAAAAGAAATATGGGTTAAATTCAGCATTCAGTATTTGATGAGTTGCTTTCCCAGTACTATCTTAAGTCTCTGTGTTTCCTTCTTATTTCTATTATTTTGTATCTAACCTTTCTGATCCTCATGACCCTGTCCTGGAACACACCAACATTCTGTGACTAGGATGACAGCAGAAGTCACCCCAAAAAGTTGGCTTATAACACTTATAAACATAGATGCAAAAATATTCAAAAAATACTTGCAAATGGAATCAAATAGCATATCGAAAAGTTTATCCATGATATACCAGAGATGAAGGAATGGTTCAGCATATAAAATGCAATAAATGTAATTTATCATATAAGCAAATTAAAAGAATGAAATAAATGATTATCTTATTATATGTAGAAAAGACTTTTGATAAGATCCAACATCCCTCATATTAAAGTCCTGGAGAGATTTAGGGACACAAGAAACACATTTAAACA
>NW_004949111.1:1724241-1726875 GCF_000317375.1 Microtus ochrogaster
TTGAAAACACAATTACTAACTTCACATAGAAAAACAAACAAAAAGCCCAGAATAATTAAAATAATCCTGAGGAATAAAAGTATTGATAGAGGTCTCACCATTCCATATTTTAAGCTGTAGTACATGGTTATAGTAATAAAAGCCACTTGGTAAAGGAATAAAAATAGACAAGTTGATCAATGGAATCCAATTGAACACCAGAAAAATCCACACATATACAGACACCTGAAATTTGGCAAGGAAGCCATAAATATACACTAAAAAAGAAGGATAGCATCTTCTGCAAATGGTGCTGCTTAAACTGAATGTTGCTTGGAGAAGAATACAAATAGATAAACACTTATCCCCTACACAAAACTCAATTCCAAATGGGATCAAAGACTTGAGCATAAAACCAAGTACATTGTACCTGATAAAAGAACTTGGGGATAGCCTTGAATTCACTAGAACAGGAGAAAATTTTCTGAACAGAACACCAATAATATTATCATTATGCTAAACAATAAATTGAACCTCATTAAACTGGAAAGCTTTGGTAAGGCAAAGGACATCCTCATTTTGACTAAATAATCACAGAATGGGAATTATTTTTTATCAAATTCACATTTAATAAAAGACTCATATCCAAAATATGTAATGAACTAAAGATACCCAAACAATACAATTAAAGTGGAGTTCAGACCTAAATAGAGAATTCTACATAGAAGAAATCGAAATGATGATAAAATATTTGATGAAGTTTTCAACATGCTTAGCCATGAAGGAAATTTAAATCTAAAATACCTTGAGATTCTAAATTATATAAATCAGAACTGTGAAGATCAATAACCAAGTGACAACTCATACTGGCAAAGATTTGTAATAAAGGGAACACTCATCCATTTTAATGGCTGTACAAAATTTTGCAATCATTAGGGAAATCAGTGTAGCTGCTCTTCAGAAAGTTGGAAACTGATCTACCTCAAGATCCAGCTATTTCTCTCTTGTGATATACCCAAAGGATGCTTCATCACACCACAAATATGTTCATTTATGCTCTTTTTTAAATAGATAAAAATTTTGGGAAAAAAACTAGATATCCCTTAGAAGAAGAATGGAATAGGAAAATGTGGTATATTTGCACAATGGATTGTTAATCAGCTGCTAAAAATAACATCATGGAAATTGCAGAAAAATGGCTGAACCTAGAAATATCATCCTGAGTAAAGAAACACAGTTTCAGAAATATAAACATGGTATATGTTCACTTATATGTGGACATTGGATGTTAAATAAAAGATAGCCAATATATTGAAGACCCAGAGAAGTTAGCTATAGGGGAAGAACTAGAGGAGAAACATAGATATCTCTTGAATAGGGAAATAGAGGTTATGAGTATACTGGGTTAAAGTGGCAAGAATTAGAGAATCATGTGGAGAGGTTAAGGGAAGATGGTGTTGAGGGATGGAATTTGAGGAGAAAATGTTAGAACTGAAGGGCAGTATGAAAATCTAGTGCAGTGGAACTTTCTGAATACATGGGGGAAAAAGACTAAAGAAGCTTCTAAAGATTTAGGGAAACAGAGTCCCAACTGGTTACTTCTTGTTGCTTAGTGAAGCTTCTAATACAGGGACTAGATTAAGTTCAACTGGGTTAAGGAAACTGGGTTAAGTTCCCTTAACCTACTACAGGGACTGGGTTAAGTTAACCCCAGGGTTCCCATGAAAATCCTCCAACAATCCAGGCTATTACCAAGAAATAAATAGGTTACTCTCTATACACTGGCAGCAAGGCTTCATTGCTGAAGATAAAGCCCTCACAACTCATTTAACTTGGAGGTTGAGATGGTACCTACATGTAGTCTTCACTCCTATATTCTAGTGTCTTTGGTATGGAAAGGTATTTTTCAGGTTACCAAAAGAGAAACAAAAACACCAACCCAGCAACAAAACTTTTGACTTACAGTGTGTCTGCAAAATATTATAGGGCAATGATGGTACAATATTTGTGGGAGTAGCCAATCAATGTTTGCTTTGACTTATGTTCCATTCCACAAGAGTTAACCCACACCTGACACTGCTTGGGTGAATCAGAGACTAGATAGCCAAGGGACCTAAGTGAAAAACAAAAAAACAGTGGTCTTAAGAAATAGTAACAATAAAATAAATTTTCTCTTTTTTATTTATTTTTTTAAAACAGTCTTTTCTCATTTTACATCCCAATCCCAGTTACCATTTTCTTCCCTCCTCCTGCTATCCTGCCTTTTACCCATCCATTCTTCAGAAAGGGTAAAGAGTCCCATGGGGAGTCAACAAAGTTTAGCACATCACTTTGAGGAAGGTTAGTAAAGAATCCCTCTAAAAATAATGGGCTCCTAAAAGGCAGTTCAAACAATAGGAAAAATTCCTGGTCCCACTGCCAGTGACCCTACTGACAGCCTATGCCATACTACTGTCACCCAAATTCAGAGGCTCTATTTGGGTTATGCAGGTTCCCTCATTATCAGTTCAGAGTCAGTGAGCTCCCATTATCTCAGGTCAGCTGTTTCTGTTGGAATCCCCATCATCATCTTGACCCCAAAATATTTTATGTTATTTGTGAATGATTATTGTTAATGGTGATGTTTCTATGATTTCTTTCTCAGCTGCCTTATAA
>NW_004949111.1:1727150-1733572 GCF_000317375.1 Microtus ochrogaster
ATTTGGTAGAGTTTTTGGGGTCACTTATGTTTACTAATATATTATATGCAAATAGCAAAATTTTGACTTCTTCCTTTCCAATTTGTATCCCCTTAATCTCCTTTTGTTGTCTTATTGCTCTAGCCAAAACTTCAAGAGCTATGTTGAATAGATATGAAGAGAGTAGACAGCCTTATCTTACTCCTGATTTTAGTTGAATCACAGTGTGTTTCTATCCATTTAATTTGATGTTGGCTGTCAAGTTGCTATATATTGCTTTCATTATGTTTAGATACATTTTTGTAGCCTTTATTTCTCTGATATCTTTATCATAAAGGGGTGTTGCACTTTATTGAATGTTTTTTCAGCATCTAATGAGATGACCATATTTTTTCTTTAAGTTTATTTATAAGATTGATTACATTGATGGATTTTTATATGTTAAACCAGCCCTGCATTTCTGCCATGAAGACAACTTGATCACTGTGGATGATTTTTTTGATGTGTTCTTGGATTTGCTTTGCCAGTATTTTATTGAATATTTTTGAATTTATGTTGATTAATGAAATTGGTCTGTCATTCTTTCTTGGTTGAGTCTTTGTGTGGTTTCAGTATCATGGTAACTGTAACCTCATAAAAAGAGTTTGGCAATGTTCCTTCTGTTTCTATTATGTGGAACACTTTTAGGTGTATGGGAATTAGCTCTTCTTTAAAGTTCTGATAGAATTCTGCTCTGAAACCATCCTGCCCTGGGCCTTTTCTGTTTGGGAGTCTTTTGATGACAGCTTCTATTTCTTTGCAGATTATAGGTCTATTTCAAACTCAAATAGAAAGGATCTCTAAATGGGTTACATACCCATGTACATGGGCTTGGGAGAGAGGAGCAATAGTTATAAAAAGCAAATAGTTTTTTTAAAAAAATAAAGTCTTTAAAGAGACACAGAAGAGACAGTCATAGATTAAAGGAGTCAAGAAAACTAAGCCATGTAAAGATGGAAAATATACAGAATCTGGATTATGTATAATATTCAATTTTCTTTGATTTTTTTGACTACAGAGGGATATTTGATTCTGGGGGCTGCTAAGCTAAGCCAACATTAATATTTTAAAGGTATCTTGATTTCAAGATTTAGGTCTAAGGTTATGTTGTTTTAGAAAAGAGGTTCTGCTTTTGTTTCCATAGCAGATAAGAACCTGGAGATTACTTACAGGCTAATGTGGTTTGATGGACCAAGACCCCTGAAAGGTTGCTGTGTACACACAAAAATACTTCACCCAACAAAAACTGGATTAAGCAGTTCCCCAAGAACTATATTCAAATTCCCAAATATTATTTATTAATACTTGTTTACATTTAAAGTGGTACATGCTATAGAGATAAATCCATTGCATTTGTATTGATCTTGGTCTATTGATACAAATTTAATGAAAATTTTGCCTTATATGCCAGTTTGGATTTTTGTTTGTTTGGTTGGATTTTTTTTTTGTTTTCTTGACTTTCTTTAAGATATTTATGGATTTTTTTCCAATTTTTGTTTGTCTTTTCCTCCGTATCTTTAAGGGAGATTTTCATTTTTTTCGTTAAGGGTCTCCATAATCTTCATCAAGTTATATTTAAGGTAATTTTCTTTTGCTTCTTCTTGGTTAGGAGATTCAGGTTTTTCTATGTAGAACCACTAAGTTCTGGTATTGCCATATTGTTCTTTAGGCTATTGAGTGTGTTCTTGCATTGGTGGCTTCCCATCTGTTCCTCTAATTGGTGCAAGCAGTGTCTTCGCATCTTAGACCAATCATTGCAGTTTCTGTCTTTGTCTCACTAAACCACACTTGGTCTGCTGTGTGAGATCTCTGTGTCTCAGGGAAGTGCTGAGGTCTTGGGGATGGGCAGGTTTGGGGATGGGCAGGTTTGGGGATGGACAGGTTTGGGGATGGAGTGGGACTTGTAGATTGTAGGGTCTGATGGGGATGTGTTGGAGCTACCTATCTGCAGGAGGGTTTCCCATTGACTGATTAGGTCAGCTAAGGTTCTTGGGAGGGGCCTAAAGTTTTACCCTGGAACTGGTCAGCTCTTGGTTCATTCTGTGCAGTAGTAGTCTGTGTCTCAGTGGGGTTGTAAGGAATGGGTAGGTTTGGGGTGGGTGGGACTAGTAGATTCCAGGGTCTGGTGTGTGGGTGCTGGAGCAGCCCGCCTGCAGGAGGTTTGCCCACTGATCACCTAGTTTGGCTGCTGTGGGTGGTAGAGGGACCTGGGATTTTCTGCGGATCTGAGGACCAAGAGATTATGCTCTGCAGCTGACAGGCTAGCCACTCACCTCTTGGTCTGCTCTGTGCAGTTGCAATCTGTGTCTCATCAGCCTCTGAGATTGTGAGGGATCAACTCTATGATATTTTGCTAAACTTTTATATCGAAGCTTTATTTAGTCATCATCAGAATAATCTCCCTCCTGTAGCAGATGGGAATAAATACAGAGAGCCACAGTCAGACATTAGTGGGAGAGAGAGAGAGACAGAGACTGGAACAGAGAGACAGAGAGATTGGAAAACATAGCTCTAAATGGGATGTCTCTAGCAAATCCCACTCTTCAGAGTTCAGGGAAACCCATGGAAGAAAGAAAGCAGAAACAATGGAAGAACCAGAGCAGATGGAGGACACCAAAAAAACAACATCCTCTAAATTATCCAGTCAAAAGTAATATAAACTCACACACACTTAAACAGCAAGTACTGGGCTGGCTGCTCAGGACCAGGTCTTCTGCATATATATTATAGCTTTTAGTTTAGAAATTTTATGGGACTCTAGATTTCATTAATAAGTGGGTGCCTGATTCATTTGCCTTTTGGGGGGGCTCCTTTCCTTCTTTTGATTTATCTTGTTCAACTTAAGTGTGATGTTTCTATTTCAGCACATTACATCTTACTTGTTATATTTTACCTTTTTTATTTTATTTATTTATTTATTTATTTATTCATTTATTTTTGGTTTTTCGAGACAGGGTTTCTCTGTGGCTTTGGAGCCTGTCCTGGAACTAGCTCTGTAGTCCTGGCTGGTCTTATAAAAGCCAGTTCTTTTTTTAATAAGATACAGAAATGGAGTAGATCCAGATGGGAGACTAGATGGGGAGGAACTGGGAACAACATTGGAAAAAATGTCATCAGAATATATTGTATGAGAAAAGAACCTATTTTTAATAAAAGGTGGAAAATACAGTTTTTAAAAATGTAATTTTCATGCTACCAAAAAAGAAATGTTAACACAAACTATATTAGTCAGGTTTCACTGTAGGAACAGAACTGATAGAATTATATATATTAATTATATTGTACATAATATATATTATACACATCGACCCTTTTTAAACTTGACAATCATATTTCTTTGTATCATTCTTTGTGTTTTGATATTTTTGTGTTTTCAAGTCAGGATTTTTCTGTGTAAAAGCCCTGGTTATCATAGAACTCACTCTGTAGACCAAGCTGGCCTTCAGCTCAAAGAGATCTGCCTGCTCCTGCCTCTGCGTGCTGGTATTAAAGGTATGCACCACCACAGCCTGGTGCTCTTTTTTCTTTCAAGATTTATTTATTTTTCAATTTATGTGCATGAATGTCAATGTGACTGTAGTTAAAGACAGTTGTGAATTGTGCTAGGAATTGAACTCAGATCCTCTGGAAGAATACCCAGTACTCTTACGTACTGATTTTTCTCTCTAGCCCTTTATATCATTTTTAACTCCCAAATGAAAACAATAGTCAGGTCATAAACACAGTGAACATTATATACACCTGAAAATGAATTATAAATTTTATAATAGGTTGCAATATCTTGTGAGGGACTTTCATGTTGTATCTCAAAATTTAAATATGATAACCATTGATATTTGCTTAACTGATACTGCATTTCATAATAGAGAGATCAAGCAAAGGAAGCATAAACATCTGAACAAACACAATCTCAACAAAATATGACAGAAACTCTCATGTGAATTACAGTCCTTGTTTCAACTAGTAACATGGCTTTAAGTCAGTGGTTCTCAACCTGTAGATCATGACCCCCTTGGGTATCAAATGACCCTTTCACAGGCATCATATCATATATTTACATTATAATTAATAACAATAACAAAATTATAGTTATAAAGTAATAACAAAATAATATTATGGTTTGGAGTCACCACAATATGAGGAACTTTATTAAAGGCTTGCAGCATCAGGAAGGCAAGTACCACCACCGTAGGTGATATTTTATTAAACCTACCTTCCTCTTTTACTCATTCTATATTTCTGCCACCCTCAGCAAGAACCTCAGCAGGTATTGACTCTTTTCCTGGAGAAATGACCTACATCTTCATTCCTGAAGAGTCTGTGCTCTCTGCCAACCTACCTGAGTTTGGTTGTTGTGTTTTCGCATTGGAATTAATCACAGGATATAGTAGCACAAAGAGATGCTCACAAAGGATCTCCTGCACTGCAGATATAATATTTCTTACCTCTATTGTGGAGAAGAAATAATGAGTGGAACCATTCTGTTTTTAGACCCTTGATTGCACAACTGTTGAAACTTAGCTATGGGGAAAAGTTGAACCATATATTAAAAGCTGATTTAAAGCATATACTTTCTGTGTCCTTTGACTGTTAAAAAAATCAAAAAAGAAAAGAAAAAATAGCATATACTGCCTTCTGAATAACCCTGACCCAGCCCTGTAGGTGATTACCAACTAATTGGTGCTGTGACTGTGTCTTCAAAAGGACATTCTTTAACTTTATAAGACCAGCTGCTTCAAGATTCTGGGATACATGGTAATGTAACGGGCCCCCAATTCAATTAGGACCCCAGACCTTAGCACAACTGTTATCATGATAGAAGCACCATTCAGTACTTAGAATTCAGCAAGTAGGCAGCAATGCCTGCCAAAACACAACAAAGGCTGTGTGGTCTGAGGATGTGGCTGGAAAAATCCCTAAAATGTACTAATCTTAATTTGTTGGCTTCTGTAGCTATGCTTCTTGCTATTGTTCTTGCTACCTGATGTGTTTGAACCCAGGATGTGGTTGTTCTGCTGAAAAGCCGAGACCAGTAGGGCTCAAGGTTGTATCGTTTGGAGAAGTTCCCCATGCAGATGCCAGTTAGTTAATAAATAATTTCTACTGGTTTTTAAGCATACCTGTAACTGTGCAACAGTAAAGCTGGTATTTTCCATGATAATAACCCGACTGTCATGTTTCTCTGACTGTGAATTGAGTTCCTTGGTCAGAAACAATCCTGTGTGGAATAAAATGATGGTGTATAAGGCATATGTAAGTATACAAATGATAGTTTTGGCAAGAAGCATTACACACAGTAAAATCAAATCCATAATCAGGATAAGTCTCTACTACAGTAAAGACAAGATATTTTCCTTTCCATGGATGAAGTAGTCCAATGTTGTCAACCAGCCACTAGAATGGTGGTATATCTGGGGTTCAGTATTCATTCTTTGATATTGGAATATCTGGTACTCAATTTCATCTGTAACCAGATAAGCATCAGTGAATTGTAGTTCTTGTTCTCCTGCACATATATAACCTCTGCTCTTCCAACATGACCCCTTTGTTCATGAGCCAATGAGCAATAACAGGGATGACTGGGAAAGTAGTTGACTGTACACAGAATGGGTTATTATATTGGTTAATTTCTGAACTCTGCTGGAGCCACCTTTGGATTAACATTTGCATGAGATGAAAGCATCTTCACAACTTTTGCCAATTCAGAAATTTACCCACATATTTCTTCCCCAGATATCTTTCTCACTAATTTTATAATCATTCTTTGAAATCCCTGATCACCGATCACCCAGCCAATCCATGAATCAGTACACCTTACCATTTCTCCTTCCAAATATGTAGAGAGAGCCCGCCTTTTGGGGGCGGGACGGCTCGGGCAAATGTTTATAATTTGGGGGGGCACAGACGCTGGAGCCCCTTCCTGTTTCCTGTTTCTGGGCATCGTGGGAACTCTGGTTGCTTGAGTGTGCTATTTACATTAAAATTGTATAAGCTTATACCAATTTGTCTGTATTAATCCGATCCGCCTTCATTTGGCGCTCCAACGTTGTGGCAGATTTTCCCTGCGCCCGCACCAGGACCCGGGCAGTGGCCTCAGCCGCCCCCGCGGGTCCCAGGTCGAAGGGCTTTCAGCCACCGCTCTGCACGGGGAACCCGATCTAGTCAGCCTTTGCAAGTGAGATTGGTCACCAGAGGGAAGCATTCCGCACCTGCTGACTCTGCTCGCCTCTCCCTGCGCACCCTCCCTGGCCCAGTGCTCCGGCACCCAGCACCGCATGGCTCATAGGAGAAGCTGCCAATGCAGGCCAGCCCCGCCTCTAGTGCTCCGGGGCTCACATTGCGCTTCCGGGTGCGCCACCTCTGGCAGAAACCAGTCATTGCAGGTAAAAATTTTTTTTCCTTAT
>NW_004949111.1:1740906-1753441 GCF_000317375.1 Microtus ochrogaster
GGCATCGTGGGAACTCCGGTTGCGTGAGTGTGCTATTTACATTAAAATTGTATAAGCTTATACCAATTTGTCTGTATTAATCCGATCTGCCTTCACAAATAAAATGTATTATCATGAATGCTCTCTAAAGTTCTGATCACTGTGAAAATTTCCTTATACCAGTTTATTTCAGAGTTGTCCCAGAAAGATATTGTAACATTAACATTAAGCCAGGATATATCAGTTATCTCCACCCAACTCTTTCTCAAAAGGACAACTTTTTACAAAAGCTTTAGCCAACTATTCAAACAAACTTTTGACATCCTTTTTAACTGTGCAAGTTTCCATATTAAACCTAGAATATCCACTTGGTGGGCCCATATCAATAAAATTAGCCTGATCTGATTTTATGTTCCTTCTTTCAATAATTTCCCACACTCTTAAAATCCACTCCTACACATATTCCCCAGACTTCTGCTTGAATGAATTAGTAAGCTCATTAAGCTCTTTAGTGGTATAGTGAGCCTCCTCACGGACCATACTTTCTATCTCCCCTTTAGGATCCTGTTTTGCTCTTAAGTCTGATTATAGGTCTAGAGGTAACTATTAGTGGAAACCAAGAGATATCAGTATTGTCTTGTCAGGCATCTACTTCAGAAAAAGTCACTACTGGTTTAACAGAAAAAGAAGCATTAATTTCTCCGCTCAAAAATGGAAAAAGCAATATCTCTGGTGGTGGGGGTGTGAGTACATGTTCTACTTTCTAGAATATTGAAATCACACACTGTGCACAATATTGCAAATGTATCAAGACAAATCCATTTTATTATCTTGATTCTATACTTGCAAGAAGTTAATAATTTGATGATGATTTTGTATATAAAACTTTTGAAAAATTGTGGGAATATAGTGAAAGTTGTGATACTATTTCGTTGCTCCAAGCATCTCTGGCTGACTTGAAAAAGGAAAAGAATGAGCTCCAGGATAGAAAGAATCAACTTTTAGAATATCGGGACACTGTTGCAAAGGACAACAATGAGTTCAGTAACAAAACTGACCAGTTGCAGACCTGCATAACCTGTCTACTGGTTTATAAGAGAGTAGTCTTTCCATCAATAACAGTGCTCAAGTTGTGGAAAATCAAACTGAAGTCCTCATTATAAAAAAATAAATAAAATTAGAAAGAACAAGATTAAATTTTTAAAAAGACTACTGATACCACAATATGAGATATGGAGCCTCCAAAGATGCTCTTGAATTCATTTTCTGTTGACCATCTACTACTGGAAATTGAGATTGACCTTAAGAGTAGTTTGTTTCCACATTTGGAAGAAAGTAATTTTTCTTTTCAAGTGGTTATTTTTTGGAGAAAGCTTCATGCTTATGAATAGGGGTTTGTGTCTACTCTCTTCAACTCTAAGACCCTATCTGGTGCAAAACAAAGCAGGACCTGTGCATGTCTTCTCAGTCTCTGTGACTTCATATGTGTGGTAATCATGGTTTTTTTTAGAGGACCATGCGTTCTTGGTATCCTCCATCCCCTCTGGCTACCACATTCTTTCTGCATCCTCTTCAGGAAAGGGACTTGATGGAGGCATCCATGATGAGACTAGATAGGCCACAGACCTATGGAAAAAGAAAATACTACTGATCTGTTAAAGGAACATAGAAATAAAATGATTCCTTACAACATTCTGCTGTACTCATCTGTCAGACAAACTTGTTCCTTCAGTATATGTGAATAAATACAGAGTACAACTGGCCGATGTCCAGAGAGTGAGACACCTTGAAACACTTAGTTCTAAATGGGATATCTACACTAATTTTTTCCATTAGGTCTCAGGGAACCCTGATGAAGAGAAAATGAAGAGATTTTAAGAGGCAGAAGGGATGGGGAACTTAAGGAAACAAAGCCTTCTAAAAACAGCATGCCCGATGCACAATGAACTCACAAAGATGGTGGCAGTATGGACAGGTTGTAGGAGGGGGCTGTGTTCATGCTCTCTTTTATAAATAAAAAGTGAAAAGAACAAAGATAAAATAATGAATGAATAAATGTGCTTATAATTAAATAACCAATTTTATTTGCTCTATAAAATAAAGCAGTTTATTCCTAAAAATATTACATATTTACTATAATATAGCTATAATTTAGGAAGTATTTATATTAGAGGAATAAGTATCTTTTATGACCAGGGCAACTATTCTCATCAAGAAGCTGTAAACTATTTATAATTAATTTTAGTTATTATAGTATGATAGTGTCTTTTTACTTAGCAGTTTTTCATGCATTATAGTTATTTAATAGTTTGTCTTGCTTAAGAGTTTCAAGATAATGTCATTATTTTTAACTTTAAACTTGATGTAAGCAAATTAAGCAAGAGTTTCACATATGAAAGGTAAGAAGAAACCCTTAAGAATCCAAAGAATGCTCAGAATTGAGGCAGTGTAGAGAAACTAAAAATTACTCAGTTTCTGAATCTATTGGTATTCTGATTTAGTCATATTAATTCCTGTTTTCTCTGATATTTGGAAGATGTCCTAGAACTCTAACATATTTGCTTATAAATAAGTTGATGAATTTGCAGTTATGAGAAATGAATTTAAACCTGTCACTCAGCTCTTAAAGTTTCTACTTCCTACTAGTGTTGTATGCTAATAGACAGGTTTTTAACACATGGGCGTTAGGGGTACTTATCTAGACTACATAAAGGTTATAATATAAATATAAGTACATACCCACCCCACACACTGTAATAGCATTAACTGTAATAACATTAACAAGTGGTGTCTTTATCTTCTTATACTAAATTAATAACTCTTAGTAAGTATCCAGGCTTTCCTGATAAAGTATTTTTATAAAGAATGTCTTAGTCTCCACCATAGTTAATATGAGAAATATCTTAATATTTCTTTCACCAGGACTAAGGTGTGCAATATTCAGCAAACTAAAAAAGAATGTGTTAATAACATTAAATACATTCTGTCCATTTGCTGAACTTAGTAATTTCTTTGGATATCTAAATAAATATAAATTATTAATAAGAATTGTAATGTCTTTGCTTTCAAGTTATGAAATTTAATTGTGAAAACATTTGAAGGGCTTATATAATTTAAAAATAAACAATTTACTGAATTTGTAAACAGAAAAAAGTAAATATTATATTATAAAACTTTTGTGAATTCTAATTTACATTAGACTTTATTTAATTGATTTACTCATCAATTAATTTGGATGAACCCTTATTGTATTTTCCCTATTGGAAATTCAGGATCCAAGTCAACCTCTAGCTCTGAAGTAATGAACATTATATGGGTCTTAGTAGAAATCAGACATGGCTTTTTATGACAGAATTAACTTGCCAACTGTTTAGGGTATGCACATATCTCCTATGCTCCTACAATTGGATAGTCTTTCCCTAACATAGTCAGTTTTCCCAAAGAGCAATGCATAGTCAGGCATAATTGAGAAACTGTTCATGATGAGCTCAATAACATTCAATTCAGTGTGAATAGCATTAAGTGGCTTTAGTGTTATACTCAGTAGAAAGTTTCTAACAAAATGTTGTGTAGCTATTTTGCCCAAATAGAAACATACTCATGAGAATTAGAAAGTAAATAAATCTTACAGGAATCAAGAAATATATAAAATTTAAAAGATGTGTTTAGCTCCTGAAATTTAGATTCACAAGATCTCTCTAGAAGGTTACACAAGTAGTAAATATGATTGGAAGATCAGACCTTCAAGCTGAGACTAGTTAAGGTGCAAGATGTACAAGAAGTTTAAGGGATGTAACTTTTTATGACTTGTCTGTTGCTCATGCTAGGTTGGAGATTATAGTATCTCTGCTGCTGTAGACTTACCAATTCTTTTTCTAGTATTCCCACTAAACTTACTGGTTTATTACACTACATTAATAGTCATTTCTTAGGTTTGACATTTGTTCCTTATTAGAGAGGAAGGTATATTTTCCCATAACTCACCAGGAAAATTCACATGACACATGATTTATTTTTTTTAACCTTCTCTCTCTCTCTACTATCTGTCTCTAACTTTCTCTCTCTCTGTCTCTGTTTCTGTCTCTCTCTCACATACACACACACATACATACAATTCTCCAAACTTAGATTTCAAGTCTCCTAAGGATTATTGAGTTCTAAAATTAAATTTTATTAATCATTTTTATGATGAAAATTAGTAACAATGAATTGTGTGTTGAAAAATAAAATACATGACTAGTAACTAAGTAACTATCAGAAAGAGGTGCAGTGTATAAAACAGAAAGTCAAAGAAAAGAAATGAGTTCTGGTGAGGTTGGTTACACTGGAAGAATACCAGTTTTATCCATGAATAAACATGGTACATCCATATATATGATGATAATGCAAATGATTTATCACCCATATTCAAAGGAAGTGAGATTTACATCAAATGTAAACTATTTTGGTACCACAGAATATTATGCAGTGCAAGAAAATTTAAGGATTATAGTGAATTCAGGCCATTTGTCAATACTGAAAACACATGGCAATAAGATCATTATTAAATTTTCTGTTTCCATTAGAAAATGAAATTCTGAGGCATACAACCCCTACAATACAGGGATTTTCTTCATTAAGCATAGAAACAAAGTAGCCTAACTACTAATTTCACATTTTATTTCACACTTTTATATAATTATTACTTAGATCCACAGTTTTCCAAAGAACATTGTTTTGCAATTCTAAAATGTTTCTGTTTTACAAAAGAGAAGAGTTCAAATGTAGTTCAAAAGGTTGTTAAACATCCTGATAAGTATTCAACTTTTTGCCATTAAAAATTGTTTAGCTAAGGCAGTGGTGGCACATGCCTCTAATCCCAGAACTCAGGAGAAAAAGTCAGGAAGTTCTCTGTGAGTTCAAGGTATGCCTGGTCTATAAGACCTAGTTCTAGCACAGACCCCAGAGATACAGAGAAATCCTTTTTATAAAAAAATTAATTTTAAAATTGTTTTATGATTCTGTCTCACTCCAGTTAGAATGGCCACTATTAAGAAAATAAACAACTACAAATGCTGGAAAGGATATAGACCAAAAGAGACCCTTACATGTTGATGATATTAAGGTACAAGATTATACCCACCATAAACATTAGTATGGATATTTTTCAAGAAACTAGACACTTGTCTGGAAAATAAATGGAATAGGAAATCATATTTGTAAGTAAAACAAGCCAACTAAAAAGATGAAAACATTTGCTTTCACTCTTAAGTTGAAACTAAAGAGAAAATTATAACATAGAAGTATATGGAGGTCATAAGAAAATACGTGATTAGTTGGAGGAGGAGTAGTAGGTAAAAATGAGGAAATTCAATCAAGGATATGTATGAAAATAACCTTTTGAATCACATAGTTTAACTCAGGAAGGATGGCTCAACAGTTGAGAGCTTTTGCTACTATTTCCAATGGTGAAAGTTTGGTGCCCAGCACCCATTTCAAGTGTGCAAAATCAGCTGTAATTTCAACCCCTGGAGATACAACTGCTTCTAGTTTCCATAAGAACCTTTACACACACACACACACACACACACACACACACAGAGAGAGAGAGAGAGAGAGAGAGATAAACAAAAAGAAATCTAAAAAAGAATGAAGCATATTACATTGTAAAACATAAAAATTAAACAGTTCTCTATTGAACCACACCTGATTTAAGAAAGAAATAAGAAAGAAAATAAAGTCTTCCTACAATTCAATGAAAAAGAAATTACAATGTACCCAAACCTATGGGACAGTGTGAAAGCAGTGCTAAGAGGAAAGTTTGTATCACTAGGGCCTACATAAAGAAAGTAGAGAAAGTTCACACTAGTAACTTAACAACACACCTGAACGCTCTACAACAAAAAGCAGAAGACTCACCCAGGAGAAGTAGAAGGCAAGAAATAATCAATTTGAGGGCTGAAATCAATAAAATAGAAAAAAAACCCAAAGAATCAATGAAACAAAAAGCTGGTTCTTTGAGAAAATCAACAAGATAGACAAACACTTATTCAAACTAATCAATAGGCAAATTGAGACCATCCAAATTAACAAAACAAGAAATGAAAATGGGGACATAACAACAGACACTGAGAAATTCCAGAGAATCATTACGTTATACTACAAGAACCTGAACTACACAAAATTGGAAAATGTAAAAGAAATGGACAATTTTCTGGACTGGTAGCACATGCCAAAATTAAATCAAGACCAGATGGACAATTTAAATAGACCTATATACTGCAAGGACATAGAATCTGTCATCAAAAGCCTCCCAACCAAAGAAAAGCCCAGGCCCGGATGGTTTCAGATCAGAATTCAAACAAAACATCAAAGAAGAGCTAATACCTATACTCGTCAAAGTGGACCACATAATAGAAACAGAATAAACGTTGCCAAACTCTTTTTATGATGCTACAGTTACCCTGATATCGAAACCACACAAAGACTCAACCAAGAATGGAAATTACAGACCAATCTCACTCATGAACATAGATGCAAAAATACTCAATAAAATACTAGTAAACCGATTCCAAGAACACATCAAAAACAAAATCATTCACCATGATCAAGTCGGATTCATCCCTGAGTTGTAAGGATGATTCAACATACAAAGATCTATCAATGTAATCCACCATATAAATAAACTGAAAGGAAAGAAAAACATACAATCATCTCATTAGATGCTGAAAAGGCATTCCACAAAATCCAACACCCCTTCATGATAAAGGTCTTGGAGAGGTCAGGGATACAAGAACTATATCTAAACATAGTAAAAGCAATATACAGCAAGCCAACAGTGAACATCAAATTATATGACAGTCACTCTCTTTTGTGTCCTGCTTGTCCCATTAGGATAGCACACTGACTGCAGTTGAGGCAAGGGCACTTTCTTGCCAAGTGACTTACTTTTGCCACAAAGAAAGAAAATTCCATGTGCAGTTTCTTTGATACCCATCATCTCTGAAGTAGATTGGTGCTGCCAGAAACAAACATATCTCATTATGAAAAAAGAAAATAAAAACCTATATTATTAAAACATCTTAAATACTGTATTCTGTAGATCTCTGAAGTGTTTGAAGATGGCCTATGTATTTAAAATGTATTTCTGACTTTGAAAGCATACTATATGTCAGAGGGCTTTTCTATCATGAGACAGAGATTTTGGATTTCATTTTAATAAGCATGCTTGAGTTAAAAGAAGGAGAAAGCCGCATTCCAGCTCCAAAATCAGCTTTAATTTTTAATTAGATTAGGAGTACAAGAATTATATCTCTGTAGAGAACATCAGAAGCAGACATTTGGGAAGATTTATGAATTTTTATCCTGTTGGAAATGTGATTTACCAATGGGCCAATTTACTCTTTTTCTTAGGAATTTTTTTCTGGATGCTTTGCCCTTCTTCTTCAGATGTCAGTGGTTTTCAGAATCCTTAGCTGGATGTCTTTGTTCTGCTGAAAAAAAAATTTCTCCAACCCTAACACTGGGGGGATTCTCTTTTGGCAAGTTATGCCTGGTTAAATGAAAATCTTTTGTTAGTTTTATAGGTTAGTTTAGATTTCATGGCTATGAAGTTTGATGAACTATCACCTTTTCTAACTAAGAGGTGTCTCCTGTTCAAATCTGATTAATTTTCATGGTATCCATAGCTTTTCTTCTCCTCCCGAGACAGCTGTCACACACAGTCTCATTCAGAGATTCCTGTAGTCAGGGTCACCATTTCAGACTGAGTTAGAGGAAAGAGCCAGTGGCTGGATGTTTTACTCTCTGAACTTCAGGCAAGCCTTATTTATTTATTAAAATAGAAATGAAATATCACCACACAAAGTGGTGTGAAATTCTTAAAGATTTTAAAAAAAATTTCCAAAAAACCCAAAACATATAGCTATTACCAGTGCTGCAGTGTATTTTTGACTAAGAATGGCTCGCATAGGCTAATGTATTTGAATTCTCAGTGAACAGAGAGTAAAAATGTTTGATACGGTTTGAAAGACTAGGAGGTGTGGGCTTTTGGGAGGAAGTGTGTCACTTTGGAGGAAGTGTGTAAACTTTGCAATTTCAAAAGTACATGCCAGGCCCAGTCTTTCCCTTTTATCTATGGATTAGGATGTAAAAGACTCAGCTACAGGTTTATGCCTGGCCTGTGTGCCACCATGATGATGATTGTCTTAATTAGGATTTTTATTGCTGTGAAGAAACACCATGACCATGGCAACTCATATAAGGAAAAAATATTTAATTGAGGGACTAGTGTGCACTTTCACTAGTTTGATCCATTATCATCATGACAACAAGTATAGCAACATGAAGGCAGACATGATGAAAGCTACATCATTATCAGAAGGCAAGATGAAGCGGACTGTGACAATGAGTGAAGCGCAAGCAAAAGAGACCTCAAAGCCAGCACTCATAATAATGCATTTCTTTAAACAAGGCCATACCTACTTCAACAAATCTATACTCCAAATAATGCCATTCCTTAACATATGAGCTTATGGGGGCCAAATAAATCCAAACTACCACAGTGATGATGGACTAACACTCCTTATTCCCATTTATTCTTCTTTTATTTTTATTTTTATTTTATTTTTTAAAAAAAGAAAACAAAGTATCTTTTTTCATTTTACATACCAATCCCAGTTCCCACTCCTTCCCTCACTCTCCCACATTCCTTCCATCTCCCCCTCCAAGCCCCCATCCACTCCCTAAACAGGGCAACATTTCTCTGAGGAAGAGCCAAGGCTCTCCCCATTATATTCTGGTTGAACAAGGTATCCATCCAAAGAGAATGGCTTCTAAAAAGCCAGTACAAGCAGCAGGGACAAATTCTGGTGCTACTGCCAGTGGTCCCACAGTCTGTCCCAGTCATATAGCTGTCACCTACATTCAGAGGGTCTAGCTTGATCTTATGCTGGTTCTTTTCCTGTCTGGCTGGAGTCGGTGAGCTCCCATTAGCTGAGGAAAGCTGTTTTAGTGGGTGTACCCAACATGGCCTTGACCTCTTTGCTCATATTCTCACTCCTCCCACTCTTCAACTGGATTTTGAGAGCTTAGACCAGTGCTCCACTGCAGCTCTCTTCCCTTCTCTCCATCAGTTGCCAGAGAAACTAAATAAGAAGCTGAACCCAAAGAAAAACATATAGGAATCCTCCTGAATATTAACCTTCATCAGGCACTGAAAGGAGACAGAGACAGAGACCCACATTGGAGCACCGGACAGAAATCTCAACGTCCAAATCAGGAGCAGAAGGAGAGAGAGCACGAGCAAGGAACTCAGGACCTGAAAAAGCCTGGGATAAAACCGGACTTGCTGAACATAGCAGACAATGAGGACTACTGAGAACTCAAGAACAATGGCAATGGGTTTTTGATCCTACTGCACGTACTGGCTTTGTGGGAGCCTAGGCAGTTTGGATGCTCACCTTACTAGACCTGGATGGAGGTGGGTGGTCCTTGGACTTCCCACAGGACAGGGAACCCTGATTGCTCTTTGGGCTGATGAGGGAGGGGGACTTGATTGGGGGAGGGGGAGGGAAATGGGAGGCGGTGGCGGGAAGGAGGCAGAAATATTTAATAAAGAAAGAAAGAAAGAAAGAAAGAAAGAAAGAAAGAAAGAAAGAAAGAAAGAAAGAAAGAAAGAAAGAAAGAAAGAAAGAAAGAAAGTCATCAATCTGACTACAGGGAAAGGCCAGTTCAGGCACCCTTTCCATTATTGCATAAGATCTTACCTGGGGTAATCCTTGTGGATTCCTTGTTATTCCCCTATTTCTTCTGATTTCCGTCATTGGACTATAAAATAGTAAACTAAAACTGTAAAAAATCCTCCAAATAAATTCTTTTATAACATTTGCTTTGGTTGTAGTGTCTCTTCACAGCAGTGGAACATTGACTAAAATAGCTGTATCAATGGGTCCCTTATAAAATGTATGAGTTTCACCTCTTCTAGCTTAGCTCTTTTCCCCTCACTTCTCAGTTCCACCATGGCATGTCACAGCAAAAGAAAACTCACCCAGCGTGAATTATTTTGAATCTTGTGAAGTTACTACATTGTATTATATATAGAACTGAACTGAAAGTCCTGGATAATGCTGTGATAATTTTTCTTTGGATAATAGTGGTGTAGAAAGAAATTTTACATGAAAACATTCCACCCTATCATATTACAAATGATCACCTGGGCAGTATCCATTTGATATTGACACATTAAGGAATAGCAAAAGTCTCATATGAAAGATGCCCATAGCTAAAATTAATGTCCAGAGTTTGTGGCAATAAAATGTTGTATATAATGAACAAACAAAAACAATTGATAACAGACATAAAAATGAAATTTCATCATAGTAGAATAATGTTCCATATGAACATCAGTATACAACTTTCCTCTCAAAGACCTATGGCCAATGACATCTGCTTGCTCTCTCTTTCTCTCTGTGTAAGTAGAATGGGAATATTGCTTAATAAGTGGCTTGTTTTTGTGATAATATAAAAAAATGAAAGCATCCCCGCTTGGACACTTATTTCATACAACTATTTCTGTAGTCCACTGATAGAGTCTTTGATTTATTTTTTTCTGGTAAAAAAATGGCCATGTGAGGCCAAGTATTTTATTGAAGGGAATATTATTTAAAGAACATTGCTCTTAACAACGTTACAATAAGAGAGAGTATCAAATAAGAGCACTAAAATGTCAGTAACTGAACTAGTTAGAAAGATACACATAATGTGAAACAAACCAAGTAGTTGACAAGTAAATACATAAAACTTTTTTGGAGAAAAATGTGATAAATGTTTAAGAAAATAAGAAAGTTAATCAGGTTTATTATTATCACTAATCTGTCAAATGATCTGAACATTTTTTTGGTTTTGGGGTTTTTATTGTTTTTGTTTTTGTTTTGAGACATGGTTTCTTTGTATAGCCCTGGCTGTCCTGAAACTAGCTCTGTAGACCAGACTGGTCCCAAGCTCACAGAGATCCACCTGTCTCAATCTGAACAATTTTTAAATGTCTATTTTCTTATCAATACTTCTAATATTTGTTCTGTGAATTTGTAAATGCATATTCATTTGCAAAATTTTTATAAATACAGCTAAAAATAGAAATGACAGAATACTGTTTATATTCTATTACTCATCCATTTACGTGTGTGTGTGTGTGTGTGTGTGTGTGTGTGTTTGTGTACATGAATCCTTTAAGAAGATAATCCACCTTCTAAGAAACATAATGCTGGGTCCTGGGAAGATCTATTAATACATCTGTTTAAAGACTGTATTTTGGAATGAAAATTGACATGTAAATATGGAAAAAATACAGCAATGATTTAAGTCATATTGTCTTAGGAATTCTTCATTCCTACTTATTCTTATTTCCTTCTATAGGCCCATAAAAGGATGAATTCTGAATTATTGATATAGATATAGGTAGCAATTTATAATATAAATATAATGTAGATATACATAGCCCCTTCATTAAATATCAGTTTGCTAGTCAATTTTATCTGATATGATATTCCTGTTTCATATTTTCCTTATTTTTCTTTCTAATTATTTATGTATGGCCATGCAACATGAAGGGCCAGGCCTGCTTGTTTGTTGTTGGGGTTTTTGCACGCGCGGTATCCCACAACTGTTTAGACCCCAAGAAAATCACACATAGGTCTCCATAAATTATATAGCTGATTCACCCATTAGCTCCAGCCTCTCACTGGCTAACTCTCAAATCTTGATTAACCCATTTTTCTGATCTATGTTAGCCATGTGGCTCAGTACCTTTCCCAGCAGGGCAGGTCACATCCTGCTGCTTCGGTGGTCTGGGCAGGAGTAGGAGGAATCAACTTCCTCCTTCCCAGAATTCTTCTGTTCTCATGACATCATTTCTACTTCCAGTCTGGTTTTCCCACCTATATTTGCTGCCTGACCAATCAGCATTTATTTAAAATATGACCGACAGAATACAGACAATTCTCCAGCACCACTTCCCCCTTTTTAAAAAAAAAGGAAAATATCCATAGTCCATTTTTGGGGAATGTGGGCATAGTATTCCAGGCTACTTACAGCTGGTTGGGGGCGCTGATAATTCTGTGGGGATCTAAAGAAAATTTAGAGTTATGATCGAGTCCTGACTGAAGTATCCTGTGAGTCTTGATTATCTCAGGCAGCAGTCTTGAACCTGTTCTGAATGAAGAACTCAGACATCTGGGCCATATCTTCCTGCTGGAGATTTCTCAGGAGGTCTTCCTTGATCAAAGCTGATTTTTCTTAACTCTGAATAAATCCACAGCCTCTCATTTTCTCTGGAAACAAAAGCAAAATCTCTTCTCCAAAGTAACATACCTTTTGACTTCAACTGTGAAGTCAAGGTATTTTTAAGATACCTATCTTGGATTAATTCTGCAGCATTTATAAGCAAATATCTTTTAGCAGCTGTTGCTCCTTCCTCAGCATTCAAACAATTCAAAGAGAGCATAATAACATACAGTATCAAGATTCTCTGTGTATTTTCCATCTCTATGTGGCTTTATTTTAACCTCTATTTCTTTTA
>NW_004949111.1:1753776-1776153 GCF_000317375.1 Microtus ochrogaster
GTCTCAAACTCACAGAGATCCGCCTGCCTCTGCCTCCCGAGTGCTGGGATTAAAGGCGTGCGCCACCACCGCCCGGCCTGTATATATTTTTAACACACTGTAATCATTTAGAGGTATTTTTACTCTTTGAATCTCCTTTACTGTATATCTCTTTTTTTTGACAACATGGGTCTTTAATTTGCTAAGGAATATGGAGAATTTTTTTTTTGCCACAAATCTATGGTGTTTTAAGGTCCCTGCCAGTAAGCATAAACAACACTCAAAAGCTCCTATGGAGTTTAAAGGTCCTTGACAAGAAGCAAGTTGCAACAGTGTGTAAACAACACTGAAAAGCTCCTATGGCATTTTCTTTCCAGGAAGCAAGCTGCAACAATTAATCCATAGCTCCATATTCCAGACCGCCTGCTTGAAAGAGTCACAGTTTTCCCTGGCAGAAAGGCCCAGAAATATGGCATTTTAAAACAGCTCAGCTTTTTTTCTTGCTACGGCTGAAAACCGAAATGCTTTACTCTAGTCTTTCCCAAGCTTTCTCAGGCTTTCTGTGGCTGCAGTTATCCATGTTGGGCACAATTCTGTAACATACAGTGTTAAAAGGAACTGCGGGCTGAGTTCCTGCCACCCAGCTCCTGGCCGCCTGGCTAGCTTATGCCCCAAAATAATGACACACAAACTGTATTCATACAAACACTGCTTGGCCCATTTCTATTAATGGGTGTAGCACCACGAGGTGCACTTACCAGGGAGATTCTAGCCCACATCCATTCTGGGTCAGAGCTTCATTGCATCTGCTCCAGAGAGGAAAGAGCTGCACGGTGTATTACCTCACTTCCTCTTCCTCCCAGCATTCTGTTCTGTTTACTCCACCCACCTATGTCCTAACCTATCAGGCCAAGCAGTTTCTTTTTTAGTTAACCAATGACCTTCCTCCATCAATGGAGGGTCAGGCCTGCTTGTTTGGGTTTCTGTTTCTTTCCTCCCACCAGGTCCCCACAACTGTTTAGCCCCAAAGAAAATCACACATAGGTCTTTATAAGTTATAAAGCTGATTGGTCCATTAGCTCTAGCCTCTCATGGCCATACTTTCATTGCCATCTAGTATCCATGTTTTCCTACCCATCCATGGTTCCACGTCTACTCTCACACTAATTTTGTTCCACCATGTTTTTATTTCCACAAATATTTTATATGATTATTCATATGCACATTTTAAATTTAGGATAAAAATACCAATGAAATGATACTTAGTTCTTATGTTAACTTTCTGCAAATATTTTCAATTGTGTTTTGAATTTCAGTAGGATACAACTAACTCAGATTTTTTTCCTAACAAGAGTTAGATAATTATTGTGAAGAAAATGTTCACTTCATACAATTATCACTGTTATTTTTGATAGGTTGTTTATGTCATATATATATATATATTAAAGATATATGTATGATATACATATGTTGACGGAGGTTGCTCATTTTGTTTCTGACAACTGAGGCCTGAAATAATTACACCTAACTTTTATTAATTAAATCACTGCTTGGCATAGTAGCTTGTGCATATTTCTAGCTAGCTTTTACATCTTAAATTAATCCATTTCTATTAATCTGTGTATCGCCACTTGGCTGTCCCTTACTATCTAACATTCTGGTATCTGTGTTCTCCAGCAGCTATGTGGCTTCTCCCAGATCCTTCCTTCTCTCTGTGTGTGTAAATCTCTGTTCGGATTTTCTGCCTGGCTTTACTCTGTTAACCCATTGTCCTAAAGCAGCTTCTTCATTAAACAATGGCATTCAACACATACAGCACCTCCCACATCATCTCTCCTTTTCTTTCCAAATAAAAATGAAGGTTTTAACATTAACATAGCAAGACTGTATACAACAAAACAGTTATCAAACAAGAATTATAGTTATATTTATAATATTTATAACTATTTTATATTTAATCATAACTAAGGAAAACTATAACTATCTATTCTTGAACTCCATCAACAACTCCAGAAGAATATAATGTTACCTAAGTAAACAGGAAATACATTGTAAGCAACTTCCAAAACTCTAGAATTGACAGCCATATCTCACTACAAGGCAGTCACCCAAAATTCTTTTGCAAGATTGGGGCACCCATATTTAGCCTACAGGCCCATAGTATCTGGCAGACTTTTCCACGAAGCAGAAGATTTCAAGGACAGTTCCACCTATATTGGCAGTTCTTCAGTCACTTTCTTTCATATCCTGCAGAATATCTGGCAGACTCTTTTATGAAGGAGAAACCCCAAATGACTGTTTCACCTTTATGTGAGTTCAGCATTCAGTTTTATGCTGCTTGTCCAGTTCGAATAGCATCACATCAAGCAATCTAGGCAAGAGCAATTTCTTACCCAAATGGTTAACAATCTCCATAAGGAGCCTCTTCAATTCCCATCATTCTCTTTAAGTATATTGGTACTGCCAGAAGAAGATGTTCTTACTGTCCAGAAAAGTCTAAATTCTTAAATCATTTTTAAATGCTATATTTCATAGGTCTTTGAAAGGTTTGAAGATTATCTAACTGAAATATATCTCTATATATCTAGGAAAACTAACATGACTACAATCTTGACTATTGTAGATTATGATCTATTATCCTGTACTTCTTAATTATACATAACATTTTAAAAATGAGCTGCATAATAGCTTAATCAAGAGCAAAAATATACATACAACAAAATTTATCTAAAATTTGTATTAATGAAACCAGGATCCATACCAATACAAAGTATTTATCTCTATAGTACATCCTCCTTTAAATGTAAACAAATATTTATAAACAATATTTTGGAATTTGGGCATAGTTATCTCCAAACTGCTTTCTGCTTTTTGTTGGGAGAAGTAACTTTAGGGGTTTACAGAGACCTTTCAAGAGGTCTTGGTCCAAAAAAACCACATTAGTCTGGAGGGAATCCAAAGATTCTCATCATCTGTGAAAACAAAAGAAGAATCTCTTTTCAAAGCAACATCATTAGACCCAAATTTTGAAGTTAATATACCTTTAAAATATATATGTTAGTTTAGCTTATCAGCTTGTCCAATGAGGTGTCTCTCTCTGTATTTACCTCACTCACATTCAAAAACTTCAAAGAAAACACAATAATAGATATAATTCAAACTCTCTGTGTATATTCCTACTTTATGTGGCTTATATTTCTTTTTACTCATTTAATCTATGACTGTCTGTACTTTGTCTGTTTAAAGAATTTACATTTTTAAGCAATGTACTTCTTTTTTAAAAACTATTTCTTACCTTTCCCAAGCATGTGCACATTTATTCAACAGAGTGACCCATTTTGAGGTCTTTTACACTGAATATGTCTTTATATTGCATATCTGTAATAATTTTCTGACCAGGAGTGCTTTAAAAATGGTAAAGAGCTTGTTCTCAGAAGCCCTGGATGCTGGCCCACTTCTCTCAGCCTTTCAATATGGTGGAGGTAGTTCACTGCCTGCTCTTATGGGAGCCATTCTCCTCACCTCAACTTTGGGTGTGCAGCCCCAAAACACATTTTATCTGAATAAAAGCTAAATTTGCATACATTACACTGTGCCGCCTAGAAATCTCTGTTTATGGTAGTGGGAATCTGCCATGCTCTCCTGCCTGTGCATGCTCCAGCTATTTTTCTCCTAACCCCCAATGGGCATACAAGCATGCGAGCCCACAAACACCATTCAAGTGTGCAGTCACTTCAAACAGCCAGAGCTGTTCATGCAACTAGCAGGAACCAGTAAGTCACCATTTCAAAACCATGCATTTTTTTCCTGCTAATGCAGAATCAGATGGCCTCTCTTAAAGGAGCCACATCTCTGCTTGAAGACAGCAAACAGAGCAAAAAACTGTGTTAAACTCTTTCTTTGTGTCTAGAATTCCTTCTCAAACTCTTTCAGGTTTTAAGTGGATTTAGTTAGAACACTAATCTGTTGATGGAGGCTGCTCATTCATTCCTGGCCACTTAGATCTCAAATAACTACCTAGGAATTGTATTAATTTAATCTCTGGTTGGCCTATTAGCTTGTGCAAATTTCTAGATAGCTCTTACATCTTAAATTAACCCATTTCTATTATTTTGTGTATTGCCACATGGCTGTGGCTTACTGGGTAAATTCTGGCATTTGATTCCTCTGGCATGTATATGGATTCTCCCTGACACTTCTTTTTCTCTCTCTACATATCAGTTCAGATTTTCCACCTGGCTATACTCTGTTATGTCATTGGCCAAAAGCAGCTTCCTCATTAAACAATGGTATTCACAGCATACATCACCTCCCACATCATACTTATATGATATATATATATATATATATATATATATATATATATATATATCCCTCATAATATGATTTTAAGTAATGTCTTTTCTAGTATTTTTCATGGGAATACAGCTTATAACTTCTTTCGTCTTATTTAAGCTACCAAGAAGCTAATAAATTTTATTTATTTAATTTAGTTTTTTCTTTATTTTATTTTATATGTGAACCAAAGTTTCTTCTTCTACTCCCATTCCTTCTCCCACCTCCTGCCTTCCTTCCATTCCTCCTCTATCTTGATTCAGATTTTGAGTCACAACTCAACATAACATGATATATTAAGTTGAGGGAGGACCAAGCTCCTCTTCCACTGCATCAAGACTGAACAAGGCATCCTACTATAGGGAATAGGTTCCAAAGAGCCAGTTCATACATCACGGACCAGTCCTGGACACACTGATAGGGGATCCAAAAAAGTCCAGGCTACATAACTATCACCATGAGAGAATGAAGACTCTATCATGACAATCAGGATAGTCACCAGTGTGATTGCAGTGGAAGGCCACTTCAGGAACCCTCTCTACAATTGCTATGAGTCTTAGCTGGAGTCACCTTTGTGGGTTCCCAGGATGTTCCCTGGCACCAGATTTTCTCTAACCCCCTAATGGTCCCCTATATCAAGATATCTTATATTACTCTCCCCTTCCATCTCATTCGCAACTGGACCAAACCAATTCCTCATGTTCTAACAACCCCTTCTCTTTACCCCTGCACCCAGATTATCCAGAAGATCTCATCTCTTCCTCCTTCCCAGGAAAACCCATGTTTTCAACTTAGTGTCCTCCTTGCTACCTAGATTCTCTGGGGCTATGGATTGTTGCCTGACTATCCTTTGCTTTACATCTAACATCCATTTATGAGGAATTCTCAATAGGAGGATCTAAAATGGCAAAAAAGAATTTAAGGTACTAGTCAGCATCTTTAGTCATCAGAGAAATGACAATCAAAACCACTCTGAGATATCATTTCACACCTGCTAGAGTACCTAAGGTCAAGAACACTTATGACAGCCTATGATGGATAGGATGTAGAAAAAGGGAAATACTCTCCACTTTTGGTGGAAGTACAAACTTGAACAGCCACTTTGGAAATCAGTATGGTGGTATGCTCCCTCTGTGCCCCACTGATGACCCTGCCTTTCTTCTTTTCCAAGACCTCTCTGTACCCAGAAGTCCTGACTAACCTCTTCTTGCCTAGTTGTTGGCCATTCAGCTCTTTGTTAAACCAATCACAGTGAAACATCTTCACATAGTGTAAAGATTATTGTGCAACAGAGTTTACCTCACTCATCATTGTACTTATGACTATCCTATTATTTCACTTGATAAAGTTTCTTAGAACAAGCTTATCTGTGCCCCCTCTATATTTCTTTTTCCATCATTCACTTTAACTTTATACATTCCATCCCAAATTCTTTTAGAAAGAGCTACCTCATTCTCATTATTTAATACTTCTAACAATAATCTAGATATCATTCATAGTTTTTTTCTTTTTATTGTCTGCATATTAATATTTAGAAACATTTTTAAATAGATTTTTTCATATAATATATTCTGATTATGGCTTCTCCTCCCCCAAATATCATTTCTATCTTTCCAACCTCTGAACTCCACAACTGTCCTTTATCTCTCTCATTAGAAAATATTCATCTAAAAATAATAATGATGATAAGGTAAAATAAACAGAAATAAAACCGAATAGGGCAAACTAAACAGAAAAGTAGCCAAAGACAAAACACAAAAACACATAAAGACATATACATTTGAACAAGCAGAAATCCCATAAAGCACAAAATTACAAGCCCTAGTCTATGAACAAAAACCTGTAAGGTGTATATATATATATATATATATATATATATATATATATATATATATATATATATATATATAATTTAGCTTAAATCATTATGAGGCAAATAAACCTTTAAATTACTATTGAATTTATTTTGTGTTGTCCATCTACTTCTGGGTTTGGGCCAACCCTTCAGTTTGGTTTGTACACTCAGAGCAGCTCAATAGGAGGAAACTAATTTTCCCTTGGTGAACAGTTATCAATTGGATATAACTTCTGGGTTAGGAATGGGGACTGGTAATCATTTCCTTCTCAGCACTGGGATCTTAGCTGGCTTAGACCTATGAAGATTTTGCATATCCACCACAGTTCATGTGATTTCATATATGTGACAATCATCTTGTGTCTAGATGGCCTTGTTTCCTTGGGGTCTTCAATCCCCATTTACTCTTGTAGTCTTTCTCTCTCCAATTTCACAGATTTTCCTGAGCCATAAGTGGAGGGATTTGATGGAGACATCTCATTTAGCACAAAGTGCTTTAAAGTCTCTCATTTTTGGCATATTATCCAGTTATGAGTTTTTGTATTTGTTCCAACCTACTGAAGATGAATGGGTATAGAATGTCATTGGAGCCAATTTTGTGCATATCTTCCTTTAGGAGAACAGTAGCATTTATTTACCTCTATGTCTATGGCCTATCTAGTCTCTGATTCTTGGCCACCCAAGCAGAGTCAGATGTCAGTTAAATCTCATGGACTGGACCTTAAGACCAATCAGAGAGTGGTTAGTTACACACACAAATTTTGTACCAGTATTGAACTATCATACTTATGAGGCATGTCATCAATGTAATTGACAGGTTTGCAGCTGGATTCATGATTACCTTTTCTTCTCTGGTACAATGTAGAGTACATTTCTAGTACTATGAACACCAGTCAGTAGGGATGAAGGATATAAGTAGGCACCATCTCAATCTCCAAGTTCAATAAGTTAAGTAGGCTTTGTTTTTAGCATCTAGGGTTTTAACATTTGCACAGAGTAACTACTGTCCTCAGCAGTAGTCTTCCTTGTTTTAGGATGTCCATAGGAAACTTTTAGCTAATACCATGATTAGATGTCACTGAATCCCAGAACTGAAAGTTTTATTTGGTGATCAGAGATATCCAGTTAGGGGTTTGTTTCTTTGTTATTAATGATTTCCCTTGTATTTCTTCCATACATCTGTATGTTTTAAGATTCTTCCACTATGTTAGGTTTTTATATGACACTACAAATGGCCCTTAGTTTTCACTGTTCCTCCCTATCCTCCCTCCCTTACCCTTCTCATCCCCACTTCCCATTTAACACTTACATTCTTTTCCCTATGCTCTCATCCATCCTTTACTAATTATATTTCCTTTTCCTAAGGAAATATTTTCTTTCTTCATTGTCCTTTACTATATGACCAAACTCTATGGTTACATGGATTGTAGGTTGTGTATTGAAGACTTAACATATAACAAGTATACATAATAAAATACATAATATATTTGTCTTTTTTAGGTCTATGTTATCTCACACAGGATAATTTTTCTTGTTCTTTAAATTTAAATGTGAAATTGATTTTCAACATCTATTTTTGCATTTTTTAGCAGCTGAGAAATATTTTATTGTGTAGATCTACCAATTTTTTTCCTTTTTCTATACCAATTTATCTATTGGTGTATATCTAGGCTATTTCCAATTTCTAGATATTATGAATGAAGAAGCAAAAAATACTGTGAAATGATTGTTTCTGTAGCAGAGTGTAGAATCTTTTGGGGTTATGCCCATGAAAAGTGTAGCTGATTCCTGGGTTAGATCTATTCCAAACTTCCTAAAAAAAACCCACCATAATGGTTTTTACAGTGACTGCTCAAATTTACATTTCAACCAGCAAAGGATGGATGTTTCATTACTCCCAAATTATTGACAGCATGTTTTGAAACTTGTTTCATTGATCATGAAAATTTTGGCTGGTACAACGTGAAATAGTTTTGAGTTCAACTTTCCCTGTATTAAGGATATTGAATATTATTTGGTTCTCAGCCATTTTGTTTCCTTTTTTAATCATTCTCTGTTTAGATCTGTACCACATTTTAAACTAGCGTTGTTTTAATGATGCACAGCTTTTGAGATTTTTATGCAACATTATATATATATATATTAGATCTTAATCTTCTGTTAGATGTACTGTTGTTAAAAATCTTTTCCCATTCTGTAGTATGATGCTTTGTCTCAATGATGGTGTGTTCTTTGCCGTACATAAACATTTCAATTTAATGTGGTCCAATTTATTAATTGTTTTGGGGTCTGTTCTGTTCTTCTGTTCAGAAAGTCTGTTCATATGTCAATGAGTTCAAGACTAGTTCCCACTTTATCTTCTTTCAGGTTCAGTGTGACTGACCCTATATTGATACCATTCATCCCTTTAGCGTTAAATTTTGTGCAAGGTATAATTATGGATATTTTTGAATTCTTCTACAGGCAGACATCAAATTTGAACAGCACTGTGTATGGAAGATGTTGCCCTTTTACACTGTGTATTTCTGAGTACTTTATTAAAAATCATTTGGCCCTAAAGGTGTTGACTTATGTCTGGTTCTTCAAATATCAGGGTATTTGTTTTTATGCTGATATCGTACTGTTTTCCTTACTATAGTTCTGTCATACAATTTCAGGTTACTGATAGTGATACCTCCATAAGTTATTTTATTATTCAGGACTATTTTAGTTATTCTTGGATTATAGCATTTCCATATGAATCTGAAGATTATCCTTTCTGAATCCATGAAGAATTGTGTTGAATGTCTGATGGGGATTACACTGAATCTGTAGAATGTTTTTAGTAAGATGGTCACTTTTACTATACTAATATTTTAGTGATCTTTTTGCACTGGAAATCTTTCCATCCTTTGATATCCTCTTCAATTTCATTATTTAATGTCTTAAAGCTGTTTTATTATAGAAATATTTCACTTGCTTAGATAGAGTTACTAAGATTATTTTTGAGTCTATTGTGAAAGGTATTGTTTCGATGATTTCTTTTAATTCCATTTGTCACAGATGTATAAAAAGACTAATGATTTTTGGTGTCCCGCTACTTTGCTGAAAGTGTTTATCCGATGTAGGAGTATCATGGTGGAGTTTTGGTGTTATTCATGTATGCAATCATTTCATCTGCAAATAAAGATACTTTCGCTTCTTCCTCTTCTGTTTGTATCACATTCATTTCCATCAGTTGTCTTCTCTTATTGCTGTAATCAAGAATTAAAATGCTATATTGATTAGGTATGGAGAGTGAAAATCTTTGAGTTGTTCCTTATGTTGTGAAAATAGCTTGACTTTCTCTCCATTTAGGTTGATATTGGAAGTAAGCTTGTCAGAAATCACACTTATTATGCCAAAATGTGTCTCATTTATCTGTGAACTATCCATAGCTGATCACCATGTCTAGTTTTCACTCTGAAGGCTCATATTTACCAATGCATTGAATCATTTGAGAATGTGTATACTATGATGATCTCTGTATGTTCATATGTAAATCAGTCTTGTGTGTAGAAAATATCTTTTTCTTGAAATCATTCATTCCTCAAACTCCTTCAATCTATTGTTTTCCTCTTCTCCATAGATCTCTGATTCCTATGGTCAAGAGATTGATAAAAATATTCTACTAAAGATTGTGTGCTCCAAAGGCACAGACTGTTAAATCACAGAGCAGTTCAAGAAGTGAGTGACCAGCTTCCCAATTGGACACCCAGTCCCTAGGCCCTAAGCCCTAGGACAAACCCCAGGACTGGTGAGGAAAATCCTTCTATATATGTGTTGCTTTTGTTGGTTAATGAATAAAGAAGCTTCCTTGGCCTGTGATTGGGCAGAGTAGAACTAGGCGGTTGGGGGAGGGGTACTAAACTGAATGTTGGGAGACAGTAGGCAGAGTAATGAGAAGCCATGTAGCCACCACCAGGGACAGACATAACAGAAACTTGCCTGTAAGTCACAACCACGTGGCAGTATATAGATTAATAGAAATGGGTTAAAGTAAGATATAAGGGGAATATGCTTAAGCTATTGGCTAAACAGTATAGCAAATAATATAGTTTCTGAGTGATTATTTCAGATCTGGGCAGAGGGGAATGAACAAGCAGCCTCCTACAACACAGGACTTTTCCCTATATACCTCAGATTCACTAGCTGTCCAGCAGGCAAGCAACCACCAGGTAGGCTGCTCCACCCCTCCATAAATAGAACCATGTAACATAAGTCCCATTCCATCCCCAAACCCATCTACCCTCTGTGACCTCAGAGGATCTCTGAAACATAAATAGCAACAGCAAAGAGCAGACCAAGAAGTGAGTGATCAGCTCCCCAGCTGGACAGAACAGTCTCTAGGCCCTAGACCTGAGGATAAAACCCTGGTACCCTGCTCACGTGCCTCAGCTTCACTAGCCAGGCAGCAGGAAAGCCTCCTGCAGTTAGGGTACTCCAAGCCCACCCTCCATACATTGGACTATGTGATTTAGCAGTCACACTCCACCTCCAAATCCACCCATTCCCCATGAACTCAGAGGACTCCTGAAGCACTAACTGTGACTCCACAGAGCAGAACAAGAGGAGATTGACCAGCTCCCCAACTGGAAAGCCCAGTCTCTAGATCCAAGGCCCCATTGCAAAACCCTGGGTACCTGCCTCATCTCCAGTAGCTGGCCAGCTGCTTCAACGCACCCATATTGATTTTAACCTGCAATCTATAAGTCCCACTAAACCCCCAAGGCCACCCATTTTTTCCAACCTCAGTGGCTGTCTGAGGCACAAACAGTGACTACACAGAACAGACCAAGTTCAGCTCCCTAAGACACAGACAGAAACTGCAATGACCTGTTCAAAAGACAATCACTGAAACACAGACAAAAACTACAAGGATTGGACAAAGAGGCAAAGACACTGTCAGCCCAAATTGGAGGAAGAGAAGGGTCAGCACTAATGCAAAAATACATTCAACAACCTAAAATGCAGGATGGAAACACTAAAATCAAGTAGTCATACAACAGGAAATCCTGAACATCCTAACCCAGAAGAAGCAGAGGAAAATGACCTTAAATATAGCTTTATGAAGATTATAAAGACCTTTAAAGTATAAATGAAAAACTTCTTTAGAGAAATGGAGGGAAAGAGAAAAATAGAAAAAATCAACAACTCTCTTAAAGAAAGCCAACAAAACCAAGAAAAAGCAAATGGGTGAAACAAACAATTCAAACAGTTCAAGACTTGAAAGCTGGAAGAGAGACAATAAAGAAAACACAAACCATTATGGAAATGGAAAATCTGGGTAAATGAATAGTAACTACAGATGTAAGCATAACCAATAGAGTACAAGAGATGGAAGAGACATTCTCAGGCACTGAATATATGATAGAGGAAATAGATTCATCAGTCAAAAATGTTAAAACCACCAAATTCTTAACACAAAATATTCAGGAAATCTGGGACACCATGAAAAGACCAAACCTAAGAGTAATAGGAATAGAAGACAGAGAATTCCTGCTCAAGGGGACTGAAAATATGTTCAACTTTCCCAACCTAAAGAAAGTTAGACCTATGAAGGCATAAGAAGCTTACAGAACACCAAACTGGACCAGAAAAAAACAAAAAAAAAAACAAAAACCAAAAAACAAAAACAAATCCTTCACCATATAATAATCAAAACACTAAACATACAGAATTAGGAAAGAATACTAAAAGCTGCAAAAGAAAAAGGTCGAGTAACATATAAAGCCAGACCTTTCAGATTACACCCAACTTTGAAATGGAAACCATGAAAGCCTAAAAGTCCTGGACAGATTGCTGCAGATACTAGAAGAACACAGATACATGCCCAGACTACTATATTCTACAAAGCTTTCGATCATCATTGAAGGAGAAAACAAGATATTCTATGGCAAAACCAGATTTAAGCAATATCTATCTACAAATCAAGCCATGCAGAAGAAACTAGATGGAAAATAGAAGGAAAACTCCAACCCAAGGAAGCTAGCTGCACCCACAAATAAACAGGCAAAAGATAACCTCATAACAAGAAAACCCCAAAGAAGGGAGTCACAATTACTACCACCAAAAAAAAATACCCAGAAATTAAAAATCACTGGTCATTAATATTTTGTTGAGAGCTGTGAACTGAATTTATTGTAAGCACCTGTTTTCCCCTGATCTGAGTGCCTACAGCTGCTCTGAGCATGAGACCCTCAGGAGTTCATGATGGCAGGGGAATGTTTTCTGGTGCATTTGGCTAGGGCATGGCTATCCCTATAGAAGCTGCCCCTGAACACAATTAGGGAGCATTCTTGGAGCATTCCTGTATCAAGGATAATCTGTGTCTCTCTCTGTCTCTGTGTGTCTCTGTGTTTCAATATCCAGCTCCTTGTCCGGCTTGCGAGACTGTGTGTCACAATATTACTTAATATCAGTGAACTCAATTCACCTATAAAAAGATACACGCTAACAGAATGGACGTAAAAACAGGATCCATCCTGCTGCATACAAGAAACACACATCAAGACAAGTTCTCCTGAGTAAAGTGGAAGCATGGGGATCTTGGGGGAAGGGTGAAGCAGAGGGGAGAGGCAGGGAGGGGAGGAGAGAAAAATGTAGAACTCAATAAAAAATCAATAAAAACAAAAAAGAAATATACGTCAATATCAAGGACAGACATAACCTCAGAGTAAAGGGTTGGGAAAAGATTTCCCTATCAAATGGACCTAAGAAAAAAGTGAGTGTAGATATCCTAATATCTAACAAAAACAGACTTCAAACTGAGAACAATCAAAGGGGCTGTAGAAGGATACTTCATACTCATCAAAGATAAAATTCATCAAGATGAAGTATCAATCCTGAACATCTATGCCCCAAAAACAGGAACAACCTCATATGTAAAAGAAACATTACTAAACCACAAATTGCAAATCAAGCCCACACACTAATAGTGGGAGGTGTCAACATCCTACTCTCACCAATGAACTGGTCAGCCAGATAGAATCTTAACAGAAATAAGATAGCTAGCAGATGTCATGAATCAAATGGACATCTATAGAACATTCCACCCAAACACAAAAGAATATACATTATTCTCAGCACATCATATAACCTTCTCTAAAATTGAACACATACATACTCAGTAACAAAGCATACCTTAAGAGATACAAAAAAATTAGAATAATTCCCTGTATTTTATCGGATCACCGTGGCTTAAAGTTAAAATTTACCAACAACACCAATTGCCAAAAGCCTACAAATTCATGGAAAATGAACAGTGTTTAATTAAATCAGCCCTGGGTCATGGAAAAAATAAAGAATGGCATTAAAGACTTCCTAGAATTCAATGAAAATGTGTGCACAACATACCCAAACATATGGGACACATAAAAGCAGAGCTAAGAAGAAATTTCATAGCACTAAGTGCCTACATAAAAAAAGTGTAGAAATCTTACACTAGCGACATTACAGCACATCTGAAAGCTCTTTGAAAAAGAGAAGCAGATTCACCCAGGAGGAATGGAAGACAGGAAATAATCAAATTGAGGATCAAAATCAATAAAATAGAAACAAAGAAAACAATACAAAGAATCAAAGAAATAAAGAGCTGGTACTTTGGAGACATCAACAAGATAGACGAACCCTTGCTGAAACTAATCGAAAGATAGAAAAAAAACATCCAAATTAACAGAATCAGAAATAAAAATGGGGACATAACAACAGACACTGAGAAAATCCAGATATTAGGTCATGCTTCAAAAACTTATATTCCACAAAATTGGAAAATCTAAATGATATGGACAATTTTCTGGATCAGCAACACATACTAAAATTAAATCAACACCAGATGAACATTTTAAATAGATCTTTAACCACAAAGGAAGTAGAAGCAGTTATAAAAGTATTCCAACAAAAAAAAATGCCCAGGGCTAGATGGTTTTAGTGAAGAATTCTATCAGAACTTCAAAGAAGAGATAATACCTTTATTCCTGAAAATGTGACACGCAATAGAAACACAAGGAAAATTGCCAAACTCTTTTTATGAGGCTTCAGTTACCCTGATACCCAAACCACACAAAGACTCAAACAAGAAAGAGAATTATAGACCAATCTCCTTCATGGATATTGATGCAAAAATACTCAGTAAAAAACTGTACAACTGAACCCAAAAACACATCAAAAAATCATCCACCATGATCAAGTTGGTTTTTTCCCAAAGATGCAGGAATAGTTTTACATACAAAAATATATCAATGTAATCATATAAATAAACTGAAAGAAAAGACCATATGATCATCTCATTAGATCCTGAAAAACCATTTCACAAAATCCAACACCCCTTCATCATGAAGGAGTTGGGGAGGTCAAGGAAACAATGAATGTGTCTAAATATAATAAAAGCAATATACAGCAAGCTGAAAACCAACATCAAATTAAACGGAGAGAAACTCAAAGAGATTCCACTAAAATCAGGAGCAAGACAAGGCTATCCACTCTCTCCATATCTACTCAACATAGTACTCGAAGTTTTAGTTACAGCAATAAGAGAACAAAAGATCAAAGGTATACAAATTGGATAGAAAAAATAAAACATTTGCTATTTTCAGATAATAGGATAGTATATATAAATGAGAAAAAACTCTGCCAGAAAACTTCTACACCAAAAATACAACTTCAGTAATTTGACAGAATACAAGATTAACTAAAAAAATCACTCACCCTCCTATATACAAATGATAAATGGGATGAGAAAGAAATCAGAGAAACATCATCATTTCAATAGCCACAAATAACATAAAATGTCTTTGAGCAACACTAATCAAAGAAGTGAAAGAACTTTATGACAAAAAGTATAAGTCTTTGACTAAAGAAACTGTAGAATATATCAGAAAATAGAAAGATCTCTCATATTCTTAGATAGGTGGGGTCAACATAATAAAAATGGCAATGCTACCAAAGGCAATCTATACATTCAAAATTCCAACCCAATTCTTCACAGACCTTAGAAAAACAATACTCAAGTTCATATGAAAACACACACAAAAAATTCAGGATAGCTAAAACATTCCTGTACAATAAAGGAACTTTCAGAAGCATCACCATTCCTGACATAAAGCTCTATTATAAAGCCACAGTAATGAAAGTATCTTGGTATTGGCATAAAAACAGAAAGGTGGACCAATGGAATCGATTCAAAGACCCTGATATTAATCCATACACCTATTAACACCTGATTTTTGACAAAGAAGCAAAAATTTTACACCTGAAAAAAAGCATCTTCAACAAATGGTACTGGCATGACTGGATATCAACATTTCAAAGAATGCAAATAAATCCATATCTATCCTCATCCACATAACTCAAGTCCAAATGGATCAAAGACCTCAATATAAATTCAACCACACTAAAAATCATAGAAGGTAAATTGGGACATAACCTTGAACACGTTGGCACAGGAGACAACTTTCTAAATCTAAAACTAGTAGCATAGACATTGAGAGCCAAAATCAATAAATGGAACCTCCAGAAACTGAGAAGCTTTTATAAGGCAAAGGAAATGTCAGTAAGACAAAATGCTAGCTCACTGAATGGAAAAGATATTCACCAACCCCACATCAGACAAAGGACTGATCTCAAAAAAATATATAAAGAACTCAAGAAACTAGACAACAAAATACCAAATAATCTAATTATAAATGGGGTACAGATCTAAACAGAGAATTCTCAACAGAAAAATCTCAAATAGCTGCAAGATACTTAAGGAATTGCTCAACATCCTTAGCCATCAGAGGAATGCAAATCTAAGTGACTCTGAAATACCATCTTACACCAATCAGAATGGTTAAGATAAAAAAACACTGATGATAGCTTATGCTGGACAGGATGCAGAGAAAGGTGAACATTCCTCTATTGTTGGTGGGAATGCAAACTTGTAAAGCTGCTTTAGAAATCAGTATGTTGTTTTCTCAGAAAATTGGGAATCAGCCTACTTCAAGACCCGCAATACCACTCTTGGTCATATACCCAAAGGATTCTCAATCATACTAAAAGAACATTTGCTCATCTATGTTTATGCCAGTATCATTTGTAAAAGCCAGAATGTGGAAACAACTTAGAAGCCTCTTAGTTAAAGAATGGATAAGAAAATGTCATACATCCACACAATAGAGTACTAATCAGAAAAAAAGTGATGTCTTGAAATTTTCATGCAAAGAGATGAAACTCGAAAAAAAAAAAACATAATCCTCAGTGAAGTAACCCAGACTTAGAAAGACAAACAGTATGTACTCACTCATAAGTGGATATGTTAGACTTAAAGCAAAGGATAACCAGCCTACAGTGCATGACCCCTGGAAAACTAGGTATCAAGGAGAACCCTAAGAGAAACATACTTGGATCCCCCTAGGAATGGGAAATAGACAAGACCTATGGAGAATATTGGGAGTATGGGTGTGGAGGAAGGAGGGAGAACAAAAGGAAAGAAGGGAAGAGAAAAAGAAACAAGAGGAGAACATGAGATAATGTTATGGTTGAGACGGTGGAAGGACAGAGAGGGGGAGCAAAGAAAGTGGTATCTTGATTTATGGAGCCAACATGGGGTTAGCAAGTAAACTGGCACCAGGGAAATTTCCAGGATTCCCAAAGATGACCTCTGCTAAGATCCTAAGCAGTAGCGTAGAAGGTACCTGAACTGGCCTTCCCCTGTAATCAGATTGATAACTACCTTAATTGTTATCATAGTACATTCATTCAGCAACTGGAGAAAGCAGATGCAGAGATCCACAGGGAAACATGGGCTGAGCACCCAAAGTTCAGTCAGAGAGAGGGAAGAGTGATAATATAAGCAAAGGAGTCAAAACCGTGATGGGGATACCCAATGAAACAACTCTTCTAGCTAAGGGAGCCTCATTGACTCTTGACTGACAGCTGGAGGAACCAGCATAGGACCAAACTGGGCCCTCTGAATATGAGTGACAGTTGAATGGCTGGGGCAGTCTGGGGTACAACTGGCAGTGGGACCAGTGTTTATCCCTACAGGGTTGAATTAACTTCTTGGAGCCCATTCTCTTTGAAGGGATACATTGCTCATCCTAGATATAGTGGGGAGGGCCTTGGTCCTGCCTCAAAGCATTATGCTGACGTTGTTGACTCCCTATGGAAGCCTTATCCTCTCTGAGGAGAAGATGGGGGTCGGTAGGGTGAGGTGGGGCAGAAGGTAAAGAGAGTGCGATGAGGGGCAGGAGTGGGAACTGTGAATAGTATATAAAATGAGAAAAGATTGGTTATTTTAAATTATAAATTAAAAAAGATTTAGTCCTCCAAAGTCTATTGCTGCCTGCACATTGTCTGGTTATAGGTGTGTACATGCGGTATTTGGATCTCGAGAATTTTTTAAATTTGTCAAATACTTGTCTGTATGCCAAAGAACTTTTCTCTGTGAGACTAAGAGAAAGTTCTATAAGCAATAAATCAAGGAAATTATGAAGAACAACCATAAATTAGACTTGGTTGTGTCAGATTTTTTTCAGTGGGGTGAGAAATGATATGGTTTGAAGTATTCAGGAAGCTGTGCTAAAATTCTCATTCTGTAGCTTTGTTTTCTAAAATAATAAATCTCATTTTGCTGGATTTCCTGTTTCTGATTAATAATAATTACAAGAAAACAGAAGATAAGACCATTCTCCAATGTAAAATTCTGGGAATCTTTATTTATCAGGGAAAGAATTCTTGAGATAAACATACACACCGGTATAGAATAACAAAACAATAGAGCTTAACAAATAAATACATATAAATAAATGAATCAAATGACCATTTTTCCCTGAAAAGAATCTGTACATGGACCTAGACAAAATTTTTGCTATTCACTTTTCATTACATTGTACGATGAAAAGAGAAATCAATGAAAACTCCTTCATTAAAATACAATATTATGTGAGTAGTAAACGTTGAATATGGAAATAGACAAATTAAGATTTTTCTAATAATATGAAAGGAATTTGACTTCAGGAAACAGTTTTCATAAAAAGGTATGGATAGTGAAAGCACATACAAAAATCTTTTTTAAACAAATATGCTGTGGGATACCCCTTCTCTACATATGAATATATGCTGTTCTCATTGGTTGATAATAAAAAAAAATGCTTTGGACTACAGTGAGGCAGAATATAGCTAGGCAGGAAAACCAAACTAAATACAGGGAGAAAGACAGGCAGAGCCAGGAGAGATATCAGCCAGTTTCCAGAGGAGCAAGATGTATTATAGCACATGTAAAGTCATGAGACATGTGGCAAAACATAATTAATAGAAATGGGATAATTTAGAAGTAAAGAGACAGTAATAAGCCTTAGCTGTAATAAGGCCGAGCAGTTTGCAATTACTGTTAAGCCTCAGAGTGTTTGTTTAGAAAAAAAAAAAACAGCGATGGGATGGGAAAGAGAAACTACCGTTTACACAAATAATTTACTAGTAACACCTAAAATATATTTCTGGAGTCTAGAGATATGGCTCAACAATTAATAGTACTAGCTGATCTTGCAGAAGACACAAGTTTGATTTCAAGAACCCACATTAGAATCTGATACCTTCTCGTGCCTCTGTAAAATCTGAGCGAATGTGCACATACACAGAGACACATAAATAGAATAAATCATTTTAATTCATCTTCATCACTGGATAAAAATAAATTTCTTCTGTTACTCTTCTCTTTAATTGATATAATAGTGTTCACCCTATTATAGTAACCATTTTATGAATGTCAGATTTTTTTATACTGTGTTCAAAGTTTTGTTTTATCTCTTTGCAACTATGCAACTGTAATCATTAACAGTTCCATGATGATATTCCCAACTCTATAGAATTATAATTCCTCATCTTACAGTATTTTAGAAAGTATTACATTTTTTATTACTTTTAATGCATATTGAACAGTGATTATTATATAGTTCAGTGTCTACACAATTTCACCCACTAGTTTCAATTTTATTTATTGCATTTTAGTGGGGATAAATTACTTTGCCTTTCCAGATGTGAGATATATTTCACATAGACCAGGTTCATTCAATAAATATATTCAATATTTATGTACAATGATTGTACCAATAATGACTACATTATTAAGGATCTGCTACTCAGAACCAAAAATGCAATGTCTACTGAAATTACTAGAATGTGAAAGTTCTATTTCCATTGTGTCTCCTGAACCACAGTAATACAAATGTGAAGTTACTGATTACCATGTTGTCCTTTTGTGAAAAAAGTCCACTTGAAAGAAGAAGCAGCACAGATGTCAGGAAAGTCCTGCCATGGTCAGAAAAATTCTCATAGTTTTTTTTTTTTTTTTCTAGAACTTAGTTCTAGTAATTCCTGAACACACATTTTCCTGAGATGGACTATTACAGAATTGGATTTATCACATAAAAATGAAAAGATTTAGATCACTATGAACAATTTTATTCTTCCCTTATTCTGTATTTTCAAGTTGTTTGTGACAACCAAGAAAGTTAGCTGCAAAAATACAATAGGTTAAAAATGTATTTATTTACTTGTTTGGGGAGGGTAGGGTCATTGTCACACTGATTAATATCTTGAATATCACCATAGAACCTTCATCCAGTGATGGATGGAGATAGAGACAGAGACCCACTTCGTACCACTGGACTGAGCTCCCAAGGTCCAGTTGAAGAGCAGACGGAGGGAGAACATGAGCAAGGAAGTCAGAATTCTGTCTTTCCGGCCTACCTGTGTTCCGCCCTATTAACTAGGCCAAGGCAGTTTCTTTAATAACCAATGAAAGCAACACAAATACAGAAGGACCTCCTGCACTTGTTGATGAAATGATGCATTACTCTTCAATATACTGAAAATAAGTGGTTGTAAATGCTTAGCCATAGATGAGACACCAATATTGCTGCTCTAAAGGTTTAGGGAACATTTAATAAGAGAGCACAAAGAAGTTGTAAGACATAGACAATGGGAAGGAGGGATAAAAAGTCTACCCTCTAGACATGATATAGCTAGTTAACATATAAACTCACAGCAACCTTAGATACTAGCATAAGATCTGAATAAGATCAAGCCAGATAAATCTTTCAGCATGAATTATACATGTGTCCCTGAGATACCAACATGTTTCTGGGAGCTATTGGTTGTTGGTGGCTGCTGGGGGAGAGATAATCATTATTCTTTAGGGGGCATGGCTACTAGTTGTAGACTCTATATACCCCTATGAATGACCCTATCCCCATGTGCATACAGTAAGCACAAATTAAACTTAATAGGTTAAAAATGTATAAAAATTATAAAAGGAAGACATGAAATTCGAAGAAAGATATGACGGCAGATTGCTTGTGATAAAAAGAAAGATAGGAATGAGAGTAGATATGATCTTGATACATTTAATGCATCTATGAAATTTTGCAAGAATAAATTAAATTTTAATTGTGGTAATTGGCAAATTAATGAACAATCATTTATCTAGCTTTTAGGTTTTTTCATATGATTGAATTCTTTTACTGAAGGATTTCAGGATCAAGTCAAGTGTTTTAACTAAGTTATAAGAGGGGAAGTTCTCATTAATTTTTCTTGATTAGTGAAAGAGCCAGATGAAATTATGGAGTTTGATTCATCACAAAAGCATATTTGTTCTTCATTTTTTTACGGTATGTGTTCCTTCAGATCTATTGTCAACTTAGTCAGAACTTGCAATTACAACAAATCCTCTGTTAGTTAATTAAAGTAATATTTATAGGAAATTTAATAAGTGGCAAACAGCTTTCTAATTTGAAGATAGAACAGAAAAAAGACAAGTTTCTATAATATTTGGTATTATAGCTTCTCTTCCAGGAAGAGTATGTAAACAATAAAGATACATAATTAAAACTCAAAATGACAAAGAGCTAAAAAATAAACATGCTCATAAATTTGAAGAAGGTAAAATTTCATGTAGAATATGAAAAAGAATATCATCTCCCTTCTCATTGACCTGTTTTTAGCATTTCACTGAACTCTAACTTGATTTCCAATAATCAGCATCAGCATTTTATTTTTAACAGAATTTATCCTCACAGATAAACTGAAGATAGCTTACTGTTCTCTTAAATGAGATCACTTGAAGTCCATATTGAATATTATCTCTGAGATTTCCAAAAAGATAAAGTCCAAATACCTTCATTGTAAATTATTTGATTAACAACACTACTTTCTTCCTGGGTCCCTTTTCTTCCTTATAAAAAGGATCCTGAAAACAATTCCTAAGTGAAGTGCTAGCTTTCAGAATCTTGTCTACAAACCTTCTCTCTTGGTGAGTTGAAATGAAGAAAATCTCACATGAAAAGACATGGAATTCCTACAGAAAATATTCTATGAACCATATATAGTGTTTAATACTAGTATTTCAAATTTTTAAATTATATATTTCAATATTTCTATCTTTATATAATACAGTAAAGATAGTATAAGCATATGTCATCAGAAGTATTATTATTGTAGAAGTATTCATTAAACTGTCAACAATCACAAATAGCATCAAAGTATTAGAAATAATTCATTTGAGTAGTGAAAAGTTCAGAATTGTATTTCCAGATTATCATCTCTCTTTAGTTAATAAAATTTTGAAATTAATCATCCTTGGAAAACAATTTAATTTATGTTGATATTTTGTGTTTTATATCATTCTCATGTTTTTTAAAGAGTAATTTAAATATTCAGTCCATTTTTATCACATCTTATAAAATTAGACTATTCTTTTGTCTATTTTATTAATATCATAAATACTTGAATAAATCAATAACAATGGATTAGAATTTTTTTAATGCATTAGTTACACTACTTTTGCTGTGATAAAAGACCGCGGTCAAGGTAATATACAGAAGAAAGCATTTAATTGGGGTTCAAAGTTCCAAAGGCATGTGGGAAACATGGCAGCAGGAGGTAGACAAGACAAGGTGGCAGGAACAGATGAATGATCATTTCTTGAACCATAATGGAGAAACAGAGAGAGAATTCATAAGAATGAGAGACTGGAAACCTCAAAACCTACACCCAGTGACATACCTCCTCCAGTGAGGTCATACTTCCTAAACCTTCCCAGATAGTCGCCAACTTGAGACTAACTACTCAAGTGCCTTAAGCTATGAGAGACATCTCATTCAAATAGACACAAACATACATTTTTGATGTTTTTTTTTTTTGTGTGTGTGTGT
>NW_004949111.1:1776731-1778821 GCF_000317375.1 Microtus ochrogaster
CAAGTAGCTCACAACTACCCTTACCTCTAGCTCCAGGGAGAAGCCACACTGTATTCTGACTTCTACAGACATGTAGCATTCACTCTGATTTACACACACACATATACTTTTTAAAAGATAATAAACAAAAGTATTTATAAACATAAGCATATTTTAAGAATATACTTTGAACTTGCAGTGCATATAGACTAAAATGAGAGTCATTATCTGGATTTCCAGTTTCAAATATGCTATTTTTGGAATTGATTCAAATTGCCCTTCAATTATTGACAATGGAGTGTATACAAACCCTTAAATAAATCTAAGTAGTAAAAAGAGAAACACCAAGAAACAAAACAGATAAAAAGATAGACTAAATTTGAAAACAGTGTTTTTAATGAAATTTAATAATAATTCAAAAAGCCATGCCTCCAGTTGTTTGTCTATCGTTACAGGTAAAATGGGTAGGGCAGACTTAAACCACTATATACAAAGTCTGATTTCACCCAGTATTCAGTTAGCTGCCAAAGATTGGACAGAAAACAAAGTGAGGAAACAGATGTTCTTCAGAACAACTCTTAAAAAAATAATTGCTGACTTCCCAAGCTATTAATATCTTATTGCCCTTATGTTATTTTAAAATGTTTCTAATAAAAGGTGCATTATTTAAATGAAAATTTCATGCCAAGTTTCCTAATATTTTGTATTCTTTTCCTCAAAATTATTTGTACTCCACAAATTCAACATTCCTATACTTGTTGAAATTTCTATGGAGAAAACAAACCTATCATTTTTCATTAAAATTTTTAAAAGGTATAATCTAGACTGATATATATTCAACATATTAATGAAATCATGCTTTAATTACAGAAGATTGAGAATGGATAATAACCTTTGTGTCATAAGTCAATGATCTAATATTTGTGCAAAGTGATACAAAATTTCTGACAAACACTATGAAAATAAGTACTGTAGAAGTTCAGAGAAAAGTAAATTAAGATAAAGTTATCATTAAAAAACTTATCAACCAATTAAGGCTCAAGGTGGACCTCAAAGTAAGATACAGGAAGAAAAAAATAAATAGTGTAATTGGAAAGAAAGTAGTATGAGGCCAGTGAACTGGGTAAGATTTCTGAAAGTAATACATACCAATCCTTCCAAAATAACATTATAGGTTACAATAGCAGCTTATGAAATTAAATACCAACATATAAATGCATCATTGCATTTTGTGTATATAAAACCATATCATGAAATTGGAAGTAATAATCCTATTTTGGAGCTGGTAGAACTAAGGCTCAAAAATAATGTATTATTAAAGAGAAAATAGGGATTGGAGTTCATGTGGTGGTTTGAATTGGAATGGCCCCTATAGGCTCATAGATTTGAATACTTGGTTATCAGGGAGTGGTGCTATTAGGTGGTGTGGCCTTGTTGGAGTAAGCTTGGCCTTGTTGGATGAAGTATGTCACTGAGGGTAGGATGTCAGGTTTCTAATGTTCAGATCAGGCCCAGTGTCTCTTCCTGCTACCTGCTTATCCATCCTCACATATATCTCAGCTACTTTTTCAGTACCATGTTTGCCTGTGTGTTGTTATGCTTCCTGACATAAAGATAATAGACTAAATTTCTGAAGCTGTTTGCTAGACCCAATTAAATATTTTCCTTTATAAGACTGGTCATGCTATGTTCATGGTGGCTCTTCACAATAGAATACTGACTAAGAAAGTCCATACCTATTCACAATTCAAATTCCTTGTTCACAGCACTACCAACTCCTATGGCAATATGTAGTCTTAAAAAATATTTTGAATAATGAATATAAATTTCTTACCTAAAAATATTTCTTACCTGATGAAATAATAAAAGATTTTTCTAGTAGTCTAAATTCAGCAATTTTTTCTTATATTACCTTTCAAAAGCTTTAGGAAATATTTCCTTAAAATTTTCATTTATTAATACATATTATGTTCTTTTCCTTATAAAACAAAATATTTAACTGGGTGCTTACTTGGAGATTTAGAGGTTTAATACATGATCATTACGGTGGGAAACAGACAAGAATGGCACTGGAACAGTTGCCAAGAGCTTTACATTCTGATCTGAAGGTG
>NW_004949111.1:1779476-1780931 GCF_000317375.1 Microtus ochrogaster
ATCTAAGAGATAATAATATAATATAATATGGATTGAAAGCAAAACTTAACACATTTGAAATGGACAAAATAAACAAACAGAAGGAAAAGACACCACGAGAAGTCACAAGAAACCGATTTACTCATTCCCTCAATCAGGAAACTTATAAAAAAAAAACCCACTAAACTTGAGGCAATGAAATATATGCAGAGGACTAGGTGTAGACCCAGGCAGACATAAGCATGCTGCTTAAGTCTCTGTGAGATCATATGTGCCTTAATCATGTTGATTTAGTGAACCTTTTCTTCTTGATGTCCTTTGTTAATGGCTCTTACACTTTTTCTGCCTCCTCTACCTAGGTCTTTCCAGAGCTTCAAGGAGAGGGATTTGATGGAAACATCCCCTTTATGGTTAAGTGTTCCAAAATCTTTCCCTCTTTTAGTAATATTAGTAATAGTAATGTATTTGTTCCCATATGCTTCAGGAAATACCCTCTCTGATGATGGCTGAGCAAGGCACTGACTTATGAGTATAGCAGAATTCTAACAAGTGTCTTTTATTACAACTTTTTTTCTTTAGAATAGTGGCATTTGGTTTCACCATAAATCACTCGGCTATGTACCCTCAGGCTCTTAGTCACCAAAGCAGTGTCCTGTTATAGTTTCCATCGGTTAGAGTCAGTCTGAAGTCAAATTAGATATTGGTTAGTCACAAGCTTTGCGCCACCCTTGCATTAACATGTCTTGCAGGCAGGACAACATATTAGATTAAAGGGTTTGTGGCTGGGTTAGTGTTTATATTTCTATTTTGGCAGTATGTAGAATGCCTTCATGTCCAAAACCAGCTAGAATGTAGGGGTGAATGCTCTATGCAGGCACCAGTTTGACTTCTCTGGTCAATCGGTTGTGTGGAAATGGGTAGTATTAGCTCTCTCCTCATATTTCACTTCCTTGTCATCCATTTTCTCCCCTTCCAAGCATAATCCTCCTATTCTTGTCATCCCATTTATCCATAAATAATCATCTGCACTTCCTATTTTATGTGCACATAAATTAACATAGGTGTGAATTATATGTTCACACCTATACCTTATTTTAAATGGGTTATTTATGTTCTTGTTTTTATTTTTGGAAGGGAAGTTCTTTACATATTTTGGCTACTAACACTATTTTGAATGTGGAGTTGGTAAAAAAAATCTTTTCCAATTATGTAGGCTGCCATTTTGTCCTATTGAATGTGTCTTTTGCCTTACAGAAGTTTTTCAAATTCATGACGTCCTATTTGCTAATTTTTGACCTTAGTGCCTTTGCTGATGCTGTTCTGTTCAGCAAGTAATCTCCTGTGCCAATGAGTTCAAGGATATTCTCTAATTTCTCTGTAGTCTTTGCTGTAGTTTTAGTTCAGATTTGTACAGGGTGATACATACGGATTTATTTTGAGTCATCTACATGCAATCATCCAGTTTGACCAACACCA
>NW_004949111.1:1781296-1784004 GCF_000317375.1 Microtus ochrogaster
TATTTTAATGAATGTATCTATCAGCTGTAGGTATTTCCAGGCAGAATTTGTAATGTCACTTATATATACTATCATATCATCTGTAAATAAAGATACTTTGATTTCTTCCTTTCTAATTTGTATCCCCTTGATCTCTTTGAGTTTTCTTATTGCTCTAGTAAGACTTCAGATACTATATTGAATAAATATGTATAGAGTAGACAACCTTGTCTTTTTCCTGATTTTATTGGAATTACTTTGTGTTTTTCTCCATCTACCTTCATGTTAAATATGTGCTTGGTGTAAACTGCCTTTATAATGTTGAGTTGTGACCCGTGTATCCCTAATCTCTCCAAAGCATTTTTTTATTCTTTCATACAATAATCCCTAAGGCAGTTTCCCCTCCTTTCCCTCCTCTCGGTCTCTCCCCATCTCCATTCTCCCCAGATCCTACTCCTCTTCCCTTTCCCTTCAGAAAAGAACAAACATCCCAGGGATATCAAAATCAAATATGGCATATAATAAGAATAGGTACAAACTCTCATAGTAAGGTTAGATGAGACAGCCCATTAAGAGAAAAAAAATATCTGAAGAGAAATCAAAAGTCAGAGAGATACCCACACTCCCACTGTTATGACTTCAACTAAAACACAAATATAGCAACATAGCATAAAAGCGGAGTGCCAAGGGAAGACTCATTCAGGCTCCATGGTTGCCCCTTCCATCTTTGTATGCCCCAGTCAGTCCTGTTTATTTGACTCTGTAAAGGTGTGCTTAATGTGGTGTCCTTAACCCTTGTGGTTCCTATAACTCTTCCTTTCTTATGCAGTGTTCCTGGATCTCCAAGGGGAGAGTCCTGATGAAGATCCCTGATATGGGCTCCCTCTGATTAATGTTTAACTATGGGTCTCTGTATCTGCTCCCATCAGATTCTGAAGGAAGCCTCTCTGATGATGATTGGACTAGGCACTGAACTATGAGTATATATAGAAGAACAGTATTAAGAATCATTTTGTTGATTTTTTCTATCCTAGGTCTCTGAGCTAAGCAGCCTCCAGATCCTGGTCATACAGAAAGTGTTGGGTCAGGGCTTATTCTCATAGTTGGGCCTCAAATTAGATTAGTTATTGACTGACCAATCCACCAAGTTCTGCACCTCCATTGTCCTAGCACATTTTGCAGATAGGTTAGATTGTAGGTCGAAAGTTTTGTGGCTAGATTGTTGTCCTAGTCCCAGCAGTGAAAGCTTTGTCTGCCTACAAAAGATCGCTCCTTCAAGCTCCATACCCACCTTTACTAGACTTCTTCCTTAGGGTACCCCTTGTAGAATCCTGGAAAATTCTACTGTATTAGGTTTCCACATAACCCAATAAATGCCCTCCAATTCTAATCATCTCTCCCCATATTCTATCCCACCATCTTCCCCTACCCTATGTCCCCTGTTCCTATTCTGGCCTACCCACAGTCCACCTGAAAAAAAATCTATTCTATTTTCCCTATCCAGGGGATATCCTTGTTTCCCACTTAGAGCCCTCCTTGATTTTTAGCCTCTATGAGGTGGTGGAGTGTATCATGATTATCCTTTGCTTACAGCTAATATTAACTTATAAGTGAGTACACATAATTTTGTCTTTCTGGGCCTGGGTTGCCTTGTTCAAGGTGATTTTATCCAATTACATCCATTTGCCTGCAAATTTCATAGTGTCATTTTTTAACAGTTAATCAATACTGTATTGTGTAAATGTATTACATTGCAGTTATTCATTCTTCAATTTACAGATATCTAGGTTGTTTTCCATCTCGGGCTATTATGAATAGAGTCCCTATGAACATAGTTGAGCAAATATCCTTATGGTAGGGAGGAGCATCCTTTGGTTATATATCTAAGACTTGTATAGCTAGGTTTTTGAAGTAGATCAATTCCCAATTTTCTGAGAAACATAATATTTATTTCCATAAAGGATGTACAAATTTGTACTCCCACCATGAAGGAGTGTTTCCCTTGTTCCACATCCTCATTAGCATGGGCTGTCATTTGTGTCACTGACCTTGATCATTCTAAGAGGTGTAAGATTTTCAGAATGTCAGAGTCATTTTGATTTGCATTTACCTGATGGCTAAGGATGCTGAATATTTCTTTAAGGGTTTCTCAATCATTTGAGATTCTGCACTGAGAATTCCTTGTTTAAATTAGTACCCCAATTTTAATTGGACTGTTTAGTTTTTTGATGTCTAATTTTCTGAGTTCTACTAATATTTTGGCATTTAAACCCTTATTGGATATTGAATTGGTGAAAATAATTTTCCATTCTGTACACTGTCATTTTGTCCTATTGACAGTGTCCTTAACCTTACAGAAGCTTTTCACTTTTCATGAGGTCCGTTTAATAATCATTTATTTCAGTACATGCACTATTATTCTGTTCATAAAGTTGTTTCCTGGGCCAATGCATTCAAGAATACTTCCCATTTTTCCTTCTATCAGGTTCAGTGTATCTGGTATTACGTTTACGTCTTTGATCTACTTGGACATGAATTTTATGCAGGATGGAAAATATTTTCATTTTCAGTCTCATGCATGCAGACACCCAGTTAGATCAACACCATTTGTTTAAGATGCTTTCTTTTTCCCTTGTGTCTTTCTGGCTTCTTTATCAAAAGTCACATGTCCATAGATGTGTGGGTTTATATCTGGGTCTTCAATTCAATACCATTCATCAACGTGTCTG
>NW_004949111.1:1797646-1799606 GCF_000317375.1 Microtus ochrogaster
GTAACTCTGACCAAGGAAGTGAAAGATCTATATAACTTATCTGGTTTTATGCCAATATACTATAGTATTCATTAGTACAGTTCTTTAGTGTAGCTTGTCATCAGGGATAATGAGACCTCTGGAAGTTCTTTTATTTTACAGGATTGTTTTTGCTACCCTGCAATTGTTTTTCATATGAAGCTGACTATTGTTCTTTCAAGGTCTATAAAGAATTGTGTTGTAATTTTAATGGGGATTGCAATGAATCTGTAGGTTGCTTTTACCAGGATGGGCATTTGTATTATGTTGATCTTACCAATCCAAGAGCATGGGAATTTATTTCATATCCTGATGTCTTCTTGAATTTCCTTCTTCAAAAATTTTATTTTTTTTCTTAAATAAATCATTGATTTTCTTTTTTACAGTTGTCCCAAGATATTTTATGTTATCTGAGGCTATTGTGAAAGCTGTTGTTTCCCTGATTTCTTTCTCAGTCCATTTGCCATCTGTCTATAATGGGGTCACTAATATTTTTGAGTTAATCTTGTATCCAACCAGTTTGTTGAAGGTGTTTATCAGCTGTAAAAGTTTACTGATAGAATTTTTGGGGTTGCTTATGTATACTACTTTACCATCTGAAAATAATGATACATTAACTTCTTCCTTTCCAATTTGTATCACCTTAATCTCCTTCAGTTGTCATATCGGTCTAGCTAGAACATCAAGGACTATATTGAGTAGCTATGGAGAGAATAGAGAGCCATAACTTGGTCTGTAATTTTAATGGAATTGCTTTGAGTTTCTCTCAATTTAATTAGGTGTAGGATATATAGGTTTGCTTTTAAATTACATTTATTATATTGAAGTATATTTCTTGTATCCCTACTGTCTCCAAGACTTTTAATAATGAAGAGATGCTGAAATTTGTCAAGAGCTTTTTCAACATCTAAAGAGATGATCATGTGGGTTATTTTGTCTATTGTGGATGACATTTCTTGATTTTTGTATATTGAGTCATCCCTGAATGTCTCAGAGGAAGCCTACTTGTACATGTTGAATTATCTTTTTGGTATTTTCTTGGATTCAGTGTGGAAGTATGTAATTGGGAATTTTTTATTATAGTTCATAAAGGAAATTTGTTTGTACATCTCCTTATTTGTTGTATTTATATATGGTTTAGGTATCAGGGTCAGTCTGGCCTCATAAAATGAAATGGAAAATGGTTCTTCTGTATCTATTTTTGGAATAAATTTAGGAATATTGAGTATATAGTAGGAGAACATTAACTCTACTTTGAAGACATGGTATAATTCTTCACTAAAACATGTTTTTGGCCCTTATAGGTTCTGCCTTGTGGAGTAAGACTTAAATCCATTGGAAAGTATTTTGTTACTTTCATAACATTTATGCCACCATTGTACCACTGGTTATATCTTGCCAGGCCAAATATTAGTAGTTTGCTGTGTTCACAATTGGGTAAGACTGATGATTACTTTTCTCCTCTGGTAGTATACATAGCATTTTCCAGCACTAAGAAAGCTAGATAGGATGAAGATAGGATGAAGATTACAGTTCAGTACCAACTTAATTTCACCATGGTCTATGACTCATCCATATTGTGACTTCTTCAGAAAAATAACATTATAGGAAGAAACTACATACCACACCAATATTTATGGGTTTCATATAGAATACTCTACTTAAATTTGTAACTTTAACTTCATACATTAAAAAAATTAAGAATATTTGAGGAAGACATTAAGCTATCAAGTGCTAATTCTTCATTAGTCCACAGCAACACTGAATTAACAGAGATATATTAGAAAATTCCAGTAAATATGTAAATAGCTGTATAACCCAAAGCAATATAAAATTCTATAATGATGAAATACTGAGAAAATATATTTTACATTCTAAGCAACTGGAATATTGGCTAGAACTCACCACTAAATTTAATAATACAACTTCAGGTCACTTAAGA
>NW_004949111.1:1799994-1801194 GCF_000317375.1 Microtus ochrogaster
TTTTCTGGGTCAGTGGGGATCTGTAAGAGTCAGTGACGTAATTTCTTGTTAAACTCTATTAAATATTTCTGTAAAGTATCTCATTCCTTCTCCATGTGATGATTTCTATGATTTTCAATAAAATCAGAGTCTAGCCTCTTTTTAGGGACAGACACACACAGTTACATGTCAAACACACAGGAAGAAGACACAAACATTGAAACAGATTCAGAATCACACAACGGATATAGGACATAAGACAAATCTGGACTTTTCTTGCTTAAATAACTTCAAGGAGAAGTGCTTTTATTTCTTTTCTTTGTGACACTATTATTGTTAATTCTGAATTAAACATTATTGCATAAAATCCATGCAAAATTTAAAAAGATGTCATAGGAAAGGAACTAGAGGAAGTTGTCTCTAATGTATGCTTGTCCATACATTTTTTAATACCCTGCACTGTAACATCAGAACAAAACTTTTCACAGCTGTGATACTCTCCCAGGATATAGACAAAGAAGTGAAGAGTTTAAGGTCTTGATATTTTTATCCATCCTTTAGAACACTTACTCAAATGTCATTCTTATTTGGAGACTACTTGAAAGCATTTAGGAGACTCACAAGAATATAATGGAACATTATTTACTCAAAAGATACTGGTATGGGGAACTATGCTTCTATGGAAAAATGAGAAACAGAATACTTGGGAAATTTGAGAGAATTAAAATCAAACATAAAATCACACACATACATAAAGCATAAGTAAACTTAAGAATTGATATGAGACACTTAGAACATCTAGTAGAACTGATTGGTAATAGGATATCCCTTTTTAAAATCAGTTTATAAAGGCTGAAGAAGAATATTGGTGTTTTCAGAAGCTTCAATAGAATAAAACTATGATAAAACATTCAAAACATGAAAACAGAGAAACACGCCCTAATGGAAGGATAAAAATGAAATTCTAGAAACAAATGATGAATAAATTAAAATCTATGGACTTTAAAACATTCAACAAAATGTCATGAAATTGGCTGATGAGGTGAACATATTGATATGCAATAACACAAAGTTTGTAAAATGATACACAAATAAAAGTCAACTATAATAAAACTTTAAAATGAGATGACATAGATATTCATAGTTGTGATATGTAATTTAAATGACAGACTCTCTACGTGCATTGAAGAAGAAAATTAAACAGCCTGACTTCAAATTCTA
>NW_004949111.1:1803378-1817016 GCF_000317375.1 Microtus ochrogaster
AAAAAATTTAAAAAACGAATTGATGAAAACAATCATTCAAATGAAACTTGAAAACAGTCATTTAAGATTATTAGTCAGAAAAGCTATATAAAACTTGTTTAAAGCATAGCAACTTAACTAATATTATTGGGTAGACAAATATTCTCATTGTAGTATTCAGAGAACAAGAGGGAAAGGTCATGAGAGCGTCTTTCAGGAAACAGTAATTCAAGGCTTCTCAAAAAGGGTAGAAGGGAGGTACATGTTCAAAGACCTCATGTAATTCTGTTACCATTGAGACTGGTCTACAAAGAATGATCAGTAAAGTTCTGAATGATCATAGTTGCATATCCCAATCCCACTCCCAACATGTATTAAAAAAAAAAAAACAAGCCAGGTGTGGCAGCATATGATTGCAATCCTAGCACAATGAAGACATGAAAATCCCTTTATTAATGATGGCCAGCAGCTCTAGTGGAATCAACAACTTCAGGTTCGGTGAGAGATCTTAGAAATTATGGTGGAAAGTGATTGAGAAAGACATTCAACAGCAACCTCTGACCTTGAAAATTAAAAGCACATACAAATATTATTACACCAAATGCAATTGTACACTCTACGTACACGTGCATATCCAAAAGAATATGTGCGTACTCACACACACATGCACACACATACACACTAAAGAACTGAAAGTATGTATGAACAGGCATGTGATATATAATATGCATATTTATAATACTGTGCCAGCTAGTTTTATGAAAAGTACTTAATTTATATTTTTGTAGGCTGTCCCAGTGAGAAACTTTAAATATTTAAGAAAGAGACTTTGAACATTAAAGGAGCCTCGATTTTGTTCTGTATTGTTTTGGTTTTCTGTTTTTTTACGACAGGGTTTCTCTGTGTATTCCTGGCTATCCTGGAAGTTGCTCTGTAGACCAGGTTGGCCCAGAACTCACAAATGATCTGCTTATCTCTGTCTCCCAAGTGTTGGGATTAAAGGCAATTAAAGAGACAACTTTTAAAGATTTAAATTTGTAGTACTGTGTGCCATTTTAAGTTTGTAAAATGTTTTATACTCTGATGTCTATAATAATGTGTGGTCTTTGGGATGAACAAGAAATGAAACATTATGGAATAATTGTGATGGTTTTAAGTGTCAAGTTGACAAGTCATCAGTTCTGCTGGCTGTTTTTTGGCAACTTGATACAAGCTAGAATCATCAGAAAGGAAGGAGTCTCAACTGAGAAAGTGCCTCCATAGTAATGGGCTGTAGGCAGGTTTTGAAGGTTTTAATTAGTAACTGATGTGCAAGGACTCAACCCATTTTGGATGGGGAAACACTTGGGCAAGTGGTCCTGCAAGCTAGAAATCAGGTTAAGCAATACCTGAGGAACAAGCCCATAAGCCATACTCTTCTATGTCCTCTACATCAGCTCCTGCCTCCAGGTCCCCCCCCCGTTTGAGTCCCTGCCCTGGCTTACTACAAAGATGAATATGATATGGAAGTATAAGCTAAAGAAATCTTATTTTCCCCCAAGTTGCTTTGGTCATGGTGATTCATCACAACAATAGTAGCTCTAACTAAGGCAAATAGCAAAAAAATAAAAAAAAGAAGTAGGAGTAGAGCTATAAAGAAGTATTTTTTTTACATAATTCTTTTAAAATAAACTACCAAGTTTTTAAGATAATTTATATTCTTGGAGTTCTTGGAGTTAGATACCCAAATAATATATCTACTATGTATACAGAAATAGAAATATAATTTAGTTTAATATTGAAACATATCAACCATGAACACAGAGTTTAGCAGAGGAAAACTGGTATATAAACCGGTAAAATATACAAAAAAGAATAAAAATGGTAGTAGAAAACTATCTCCAGTTTGATGATTTTAAATATAAATGAACAAAACTCCGGAATTGAAAGAAATAGACAACATAATACCTAAGTAATCAACACAATCCTAAGTAACAACAAAAATATATTGTAAAGCTATAGTAACAAAAACTGCATGGTACCTGCACAAAAAAACATGCATATTGATGGTAAAAAAAGAAAAGACTCAAATTTGAGTTCATGTAACTACAGCCATCTGATGCTTGACAAAGAAGCTAAAACCATACATCTTCAAGAAATAGTTGGAAAACTAGATGTCCATGTGTAGAAGAATAAAATTATAGACAAATCTACCACCTGCAAAAATCAACTCCTAATGGATCAAAGGCCATAGTATAAACCTTGAAACATTGAAACAGCTAGAAGAAACCATTCATCACAAATGATGAATATAGAAATGCACTTTCTATATAGTCCTTGATTTGGCATTAAATAAAGGCTAATAATTAACAAATGGAATTCCATGAAATTAAAAAGCTATTATATAACAAAACATTCTAGTGAAAGGTGAGTCCATATAGTAGAGAATCTTGGCTTATTATATATCTGACAGGGATTAATATTGATAATACATAAATTATCCAAAGAACAGAGTCAGGTATACAAATGTCTCAATTAATAAATGCCCTCCTTCTGAACAGAAAGTTATCAAAAGAAGGAATAATAATGTCTCAGAAAAATCTCAAAAAGTTTTCATATTCAACATCCTTTGAAATTATGAAAATGCAAATTTTAACTATTTTTATATTTCATCTTTTCCCAATCTAAATGGCTAAGATCAAGGAAATAATTGATAATAATACTGGAGATTATATGTGAAAAGGGAAATCCTCATTTTCTCTTTTAGACTAGTACAACTACTAGCTGTTATTTGCTTTCTATTGCTGTGATAAAATATTATAACTAAAAGGCAACTTAGATATGAAAGGGTTTATCTCAGCTTACCCTTCCTGGTCATAGACCATCACTTGAAGGTATGTCAAGAACACAATTTATGAACTTAAGAAGAAAACCATAGAAGAAAATAGCTTGCTGTCTCGATCAATGCTTGGCTCCGATGGCTTGATTAGACAACTTAGGCCCATATGTCTGTCAATAATGCCACGTGTATTTTTCTGGAGTCTTCAGTATTAATAAACAATCAATATAATCTTTCACAAACATGACTACAAGCCAATATGATTTGGGCAATTCCTTAGTTGGGTTTCTATCTTCCTAGGTGAAAATAGATTGCGACTAGTTGCCCACAAAAACTAAAATATAGCAAAAATGGCAAATAAAACAGAGAAAACTGCAATATATTTTTCAGAAATAAAATAATTATATGAGAGTATTCTGAATAATTATATACAGACAAGGAAAATGGATAGTGCCAAAATTTAGAAAAAACTAATAATCATGGTAGAATTTGAGTAAGAAGAAAATATGAACATGACAACAACTGGTAAAGACATCAAATTTGTAATAACAGCTCTTTAGAAAAGCCAAGAATGAGATGGTTTCTCTCAATATTTCTACCAACACTTGAAAGGAATAATCATTAATTATAATGAAACACCTTCATAAAATAAAAAAAAGTAGCAAACATTAAAACTGCTTATGAGGCCAGCATTACCTGATACCCAAATTAGGGAAAGACAATGGGAAAAGAAAAATAAAACAAAGCAAACAAGTAAATGAAAACAATTATTCTATGACGAATAATGTGAAGTTGCCTAAAAACATGTCACTTTATGAAATTTGACACTATGAAAGGATTATTTAACATAAATGGATGACATTTAGTCCTGGCATGCATAGATGTTTCCTAAACTCAACCACTGTACACAGAATACAGGAATAAACCTTCAAAGTCATCATATTTAATCTAAAGGAGCATGCAGAAATATTCTGTGTCCTTTCAATATAAAAATACTCCACAAACTAAGACAAGAATTGAGTTCAGTAGACCAAAGACCAAATATGCTAAGTCTGCATTTAGTATAGTCAGTTTTGAAAGATTTATTACTATTTCCTCTAGGAACAAACTCAGAATGCATACTTCATCTATTAGAACATTAACATTCTTAGCCAGAATACATAGGCTAATAAAAACAACAAAAGATGTTGAAATGGGCAAAAGAATTAAAAGTATGTATCTTATTAGGTGGCATCAAAACTTTTAAAACAATCCCTATTTAACACCCAAAAATAATACTTAATAAATTAATGTTGCTAAATAGAAAAAAACATGAAAAACAAGACAGAATTCTAAACACTGACAAGGAATAATTGGAAAATTATATTAACAAAACAACTTTGTTTATAAAGCATGAAAAACAATAATATCTTAACAATAAGCTTAACCATGAAGGCTAGAAGCTTTTATACTGTAATGTTGCTAAAAGTAATTAAATCACGTTTCTCAGCAACTCATTTCTTTTACAAAAAATTAGATAATATCAATTTGATGCTTTCCACATAAATGATAATGTCTATGAGATTGAAATCCAATTATCCTGCTTTATTACTCATTTTACACATCTATCAAATTACCATATAACTGTGTAATTTTTATATCATGCATATATTTTTTTTCAAAAGTAATCCACCAATAAATGGCCATCTCCTGTTCATTGACTGAAGGCTTAATATTAAGATATGAGAAATCTACAGATTAAATACAAAATTAAGATATGAGAAATCTACAGATTAAATACAAAAAAATCATGATATTCTTTCTTTGTAAAAGAAAAAATAAATACAAAATTCATATCAAATATAGGTATGTCACAAGTAGCTCATGTAATGTTGAACAAAAAAGAAATTAGAAGTCTTCTGTCTGAGTTTCAAAACTTACCTGTGGTTATAGGTGGTGATTCATACCATTAATCCCAGGACTTGGGAGTCCAAGGCTGAAAGAAGAACTCTTAGCATTTAAAGTTGATCTACACAGTAATTTCCACAGTCTATGACACTGTATCAAAAATAAAACAGAAGAATACAAAGAAACTTTTCTATAATAGTTTATAGTAGTCATTAAAATGTGATCCTGATCTATTGACAGACAAATAAATGAAGTGAAATCATGACCATCCAAATAAAATCTTACTTATAAAAACCAATAATTTTCAACAAAGATACAAATCTTATTTGTTATAGAACAGATAGTCTCTTCAACAAATAATGTTGACAAAGCAAGTAAACACAAGATAATAAAATCAAGCTATTGCTTTATAACCTTTTAAGTATGAACTAAAAATAGTAAATGCAGAGCTAAATGTATTGTGTAAATCTAAAGAATTGTCAGAACAAATCAAGAAATGTTTCATTTTATTTTTAGAAAAGGGATTTTTTTGTATGCATTAAAAGGGTCGAAAGCAAGAGAAAATGCAGATTAATTGGATTCATCAAAATTATAAGGAGGAAGGTCTCTGACAGTTCAAAAACTGTCAGTTGGGCACAGAGAACTCAAGTGACCAATTTGATTGGCAAATGCCTCTATCTTTGCTTTTCTACTTTTCTCTCAGATTCAAAGTTTTGGGAGATAACTCTCTAAATGTGGCTCCACGGTCTTTGTATAAGAGCTCAGGAATCACCTGTAGTTTTTTTTTTTTCCATCTGCATACTAGAAAACCAGTGCCCATTACAAAGCATATTTTATAAATCTGTAGTAGGTGTTTTTATACAAAATCTCATGCCTTTTACCTTTTTAAAGGTATATGGATAAAAAGCTCCTTAGTATAAGAAAAGGGAAGTTATTTTATGAAAATTTAAAGAGAAGTTTCTGCAAATGAGCTGTTCAGGATCAAAAGAGTCCATACACCACCAAACTCCTCAGTGTTTTTATCCATCATTGACATTTGATGCCAAGCTTCTAAACCTGAATGTCCTGCCTATCTGCATTTTTTTTTCTTTCTTCTTTCTGCAAACATATCCACAGTTTCCCAGCAGGTTCAAACACAGATGGCTGCCTTATTGTGACAGAAGCAAAAATGCTACATTAATGTTTAACGGGATTAAAAACCCTCTTGGCAGCAGTGCCATATGTTACCAGTTAATTGTTCTACTGGAAGGTTTCCTGCTGTTTGAAAACATGGGCTCATTTTACATGCTTTCTGAGGAGCAGTATGAAATGTCATATTTGTTGGAGAAAGTTTTAGATTGAGTTTGACAAAAAAATTAGTCATAAAGAAGACAACACTAAGTCTTTGAGGACATAATTAAAAATGGATTTTAGTATCACTTCTGATTAACAAAACATCCTGGCTTTCTATTTAGAAAAGCTTATGTAAAAGTCAGATACTTTGGGGATGTTCATTGATTGTTTTGTATTTGTTGTACACAAATTTAGATACCTTGACTACAATAGCTGGATATATGACAGAAGTAACTCAGAATGCAGAATGATTTGCACATAAACTTTAGAAATAAATGTTGACAAAGTAATTGTCATAATTTGGATTTGTATTGTTGCAGTAAAACACATTTACCAAAAGCAATTTGAGGAGGAAAGACCATATTTTAGCTTATTGTGCCCAATCACAATCCATCATTAAAGGAAGTCAGAACAGGAACTAAACAGAGCAGGAACCTAAAGACAGGAATTCAGAGGCCATAGAAGAATGATGCCTAATGACTTGTTCCTCTTGGCTTGTTTGGCCTGCTTTTCTATATGCCCCAGGAATCACCACCAGCCCAGAGGAAGCACCATACATCACAGACTGGGTCCTCCCACAACAATTACTAAATGAGAAAATACCTTCAAATCTTTATACTTTCTTAGCTGAAAGTCTCTCTTCCAAATTAGTTGAACTTGTGCCACATTGGTAATAAACTAACAAGTATAAATATCTTTAATATATTGAAAGCATTCATTACTTGAGATATTGACCTAGAACATCCAAGAATCCATGTGATCAAGTAATGAATATCATACAAAATAATACCACCCATTTCTAATTACTGTTCTTTTACTAACATCTAACAATGATTATTTGATATGGACCGCATGGCAACCAATGGTACTTAACAAAGTTATAGCATTTTGAATTTTCAGATCATATTTCTCCAGAACCCTTTTACTTTCATTTTTTAGTGATTTTCCCTACATGTTATGGGATTTTCCTTATGCCTTTTCTTTTGGGAATTTTTGAGGAATAAAAATATTAACCTCTATAAACAAAATAATTCTTTGGAAAAATCCCCTCCTATGTGGAACCATATTGGTTCTGCCTACTCACATACACCAGGTTGCTAGAAAATTTATATAAGTAATATATGCTTGTTAAATAAGGTATATTTGATAATCAAGACATAAATTTCTAAAGTCTACTCAGGTTCACAATAACATTTGTCTAGCTTTATCCTTGCTTTTTTTAAGCTTCAGATATTTAGATAAACTAAACCACACAAAAACCCTGCAATATTCTGTAATGGAGTGCATGATTCTTTAAGAAAGTACTTTTCCCAACATCAAGCATTTAGACAAATACACCCACCTTGCAGAGACTTGAGAAAGTTCCCACTTGCTAAGAAAGGAGACAGTCTTGTCTCTGACAAGAGGAACTTGTGACCTTTTCATTAACATGTGAATGGTGCTTATCAATGTATCAAGATCAACCCCTGACCACAAGTTGTATCAACGGTCACGTGCTTCCTTTCTCCCATTTAATCCTTTGTGCAATTACAGAGTGTAATATATTGTTTTTTCAATAAAAGAACAGCCATCCTGATCCCCCTTGGATCATATCAGTCTCCTCCTTCCCTCAATGACTACACGACTCTTTGGGACGTGAACTCTGCTGGACCAGGTTTCCAGAAATTAGTTGTAACACATGAAGCAGTTCTATCTCAGTTACATATTTCACATAGGTAAAATGATACGGAGAAGAATGGAAGTATAGAAAGTTGAAAGTTACTTTTCATCATTTTTACTTCAGTTGTCTGGATTTTAAATTCTCTAATTGTTTCACAAACTTTGTGCATATTTTTAATTACTATGATCTTTACCTTAGGTACTAGCTATCTTTTTAGTCATTCACTAATGTAAGAAAGCATATAGCACTTTACTAAATATTTTTCTACTCATAAGAAAACTGGAGTAAAAGGGTAATATGCAAAACCCACTACAAAACAACATAAAATTATAAATCTACTATATTAAAAGACAGAAAAATTTCCAGTATATTAAAATTAGCCAAGATTGCCTATATTTCTTAAATGAGAATATAGAGAGAGCTGAGAGTCCATATGAGCCAAAAATGGTTAGAATTCAGAATGCAGTCCTGCTTCCACCATGCTCAAATGGTTCTTTGGGATAAGGTAGTTTTGTAACATATATGCACTGGCTACTACTCCACTAAATGCCTGTCAGGGTATCTCAGAGTTCTGGAATTCTTTTCCCATGAAATACACCATTTTTTGGGTGCTACTGATGTAAAAAATGTTGGGTATTTAATAAAAAGAAAGTATCTTTTGAGTAAAAAGATAATATCTACTCTACAAAGCCTATGTAATACAATGATATTAAATGATATGAAGCAAAATAATAGACATAAGCCAACACTCAAGTACAGAGATTTAAAATAACCTCTCTTTGGGAGCATGAGCAAGGAACTCAGGACCGCGAGGGGTGCACCCACACACTGAGTCAATGGGGATGTTCTATTGGGAACTCACCAAGGCCAGCTGGCCTGGGTCTGAAAAAGCATGGGATAAAACCGGACTTGCTAAACATAGCAGACAATGAGGACTATTGAGAACTCAAGAACAATGGCAATGGGTTTTTTATCCTACTGCATGTACTGGCTTTGGGGGAGCCTAGGCAGTTTGGATGCTCACCTTACTAAACCTGGATGGAGGTGGTGGTCCTTAGACTTCCCACAGGTCAGGGAACCCTGATTGCTCTTCGAGCTGATGAGGGAGGGGACTTGATCGGGGGAGGGGGAGGGAAATGGGAGGGGGTGGCCGGGAGGAGGGAGAAATCCTTAATAAATAAATAAAATTAAAAAAAATAAAAAAACAAAAAAATAACCTCTCTTCATAGCTCCTAGAATAAATATTTCAGAAAATACTTATGAATTATAATATTTGATTGATAACATTAAGAAATGTGGCCAAATAACAACTTGTAGAAAGTTAGAGATTGTAGATGACTCCAAGGAAAAATTGTGTCTCTGGATACAACAGAACTAATATATATAAACTTTCAGAGATTATGACAGCATGTACAAGCCCTACACTGGTTCAAAACAGGTAAAAATCCCAACACTGAGAAGGGCAAGTAGATACAAAGCCCACCCTAAGCAAGAAGCAATTTGTAATTGGTATCTGCTGGGAAAGGGAAAAGTGTTTTTCTCCAATAAGTGGTACTAGGCATAACAATCACAATCTAGGGCAGGACCTATGTCCAGGAGTAGTTTACCAGTACAAAACAGACACAATGTATTTTTGTGGTATTTTTTTCTTATTTATTTTTTATTCCAAGAAAACATGTTTATTTTAATTGTAGTTTTTTTGTTGTGTTTTCTTTAAGCAAGAGAGAGGGAAAAAATGAAGACCATAAAGCTTGCTGGGTAGGGAGGAGGGGAGCATTTCTAAGGAGTTGAGTAAGGATAAAGAATATGATGAAAACATGTTGTATGAAAAAATTAAATAGAAACAAAATGAAATATAAAAATGAAATGAAACAAAGGTAAGAAACATTCTCTAAATGTATATGAACCAAATAATACTTTTTCATTTTTTAATTGAAAATATATTCCTCTATTATATAATACATCCCAATTATTTTCCTCTCTCTGTTTCTCCCAGCTTTTTCCAATCTCTCCTCTGTTTCCTTTCAGAAATGAGCAGGCTTCCAAGAGAAAATAGCAAAACATGGCACAACAAAATCCATAAGACAAAGAAAAAGCACTCTATCCCATACAGGACAAGGTAATTTGACAAGAGAAAGAGTCCTAAGAGTGGACAAGACTCAGAGAAATACCTGCTCCCTAAGATAGAAGTCCCACAAAAACACTAAGATAACAGCAATATCATATACACAAAGGATCTAGTGCAAACCCTTGTAGGCCATATGTACCCCACTTAGTTGACTCAGTGTGCTGTGTTCTCCTGGTTTTCTCCATTCTTTCTGACTCCTACAATCTTCTACCCCCTTTCGGTGGTATTCCTCAAACTCTAAGGGGAATGAGCCAAAGAAGACAGAGAGAATAAATAATAATTTTAAAGGCACATGAGGAAAAAAAATCAAGCATGGAGTTTTTTGCATTTTTAAAGAAGAAAACTGAAAACACATTTAGAATATATTAGAGGATGATATAAAATATTTAGAGGAAACTAGAGCAAAGAAGAAAATCACAACATCTCTGCAATTGAGAAGGTATAATTGAAATGAATTGTATCAAACTCTGGTATGAGAACTCAAAGAATATTGATGCACATCTAAAAAGAAATATATATATGTGTGTGTGTGTGTGTGTTTGTGTGTGTGTGAGTGTGTGTGTGTGTATGTATACATATGTATATATGCAGTACTTTTATTGTAACACCCGATTTTGTGTTACACCCCCGTTACAGTTCACCCACCACTGTACCGTCTGCGAGTCGGGCAAGGGCCTGGAGATTAAAAGAACACACAAAGAGACCTGGGTCATTCGAAAGATCAGCCAAATGCCGTTTATTCAAACTTGGAGAAATCCTTATGTACCTAACTGCTGCACAAGGATCTCTGCCCAGGCAGGTGGGAAATTACCATACCAATAATGGAGTCAATGCCCTACAGCTAATCACCAGGTGGGACAGGAGGAGCACAGGAACAAACAGAATGCTTTGTCAGCTGATCAGAAACTGCCCTCAAGATGAACCCCAGGAACAAGGGTACATCCAGGGCCCTACAGGTCCCCTTTTATATAAATTAAGACTAGGCCTGTTTTGGGTGGTATTGAATGTCAGGCAATACCCCTTAAAAGTCATGGGAAAGCATCCAGGTCAAAACACATTTCCTGTCTTAGGTTGGGGCAGCCCCCAAAAACCTTTCCCTTCATTGGCTCACTAGTCATCCAAATAATGACTTATATACAGTTGAGAATATTTACACTTTATTGGGGCAATAACCCGGGCCACAAACATTTGGCAAATTACAGAACTATTGACCATACACTGGGTCAATGTTACCCATTGGTAGCACCTGTATGGTTCTTTGAAATTTATAGACAGTAGACTGAAAGCAAATTTATCAGAGTCTTTTGGATGCAAGGGAATGGTGAAAAAACAATCCTTCATGTCAATAACTAAAAGATGGTATCCTGCAGGAATACCCACAGGCTGAGGCAACCCAGGTTGAGTTGTCCCCATAATTTCCATATAGTCATTTACTGCTCTAAGATCTTTCAGCAGCCTCCATTTACCAGAATTTTCTTAATAACAAAAATAAGAGTATTCCAGGGAGAAGTGGATGGCACTATATGTCCTGCCTTTAGCTGTTCCAGGAACTCACTCTGTGGACCAGGCTGACCTTGAACTCACAGAGTTCCCCAAGTGCTTGGATTAATGGCATGCACCATTACACCTGGCTTTTTCCTGGGAATATCCATCCCTTTACCTGCAGGGCAATTCCTTTTTATGTATCCTGATCTTCCCCATTGAAAACAATTCCTTTGTCTAGCTCCACTTTGACCTTCCCTAAGATCAGAATCAATTACCTGACCCATCACATGAGTGCCATCAATGTCTCTGCATAACTGGATAAAGTCATTTAAATCTCCATTTCTATGGGGGCGTAATGATGTGGGAGTGTCATATATCAATCTGTTGATTTCATTGGTTAAGCAATAAAGAAATTGCTTGGCCCTCATAGGTTAAAACATAGGTGGGAGGAGTAAACAGAACAGAATGCTGGAAGGAAGAGGAAGTGAGCTCAGACTGACAGCTCTGCTCTCTGGAGCAGAGACTCCATGCTCTGCTCTCCCAGATAGACATGATAGCTCTGCTCTCTGAGACACACGTGATGAAGCTCCGACCCAGGATGGACGTAGGGTAGAATCTTCCCGGTAAGCGCACCTAGCTGTGCCACACAGAAGATTAGAAATGGGCTAAATTAATACGTGAGAATTAGCCTAGAAGAGGCTAGATAGAAATGGGCCAAGCAGTGTTTAAAAGAATACAGTGTCCATGTAATTATTTTGGGGCATGAGCTAGCCAGGCGGCCGGGGTGCTGGGGATGCAGCCCCGCCGCTCCCTATTACTACAGTGTAAAACCTCCTGACAAAATCTATTAGCATTTTCTTAAGCCAAATGTTTAATGACCGGCATAGCTGAGTCCACATCCCCAAAAATGCGACTTCTCACCTGTAGCAGGTGGTCAATAAACTCAGAATATGGTTCTGAAGATCCTTGAAGGGTCTTAGAAAGCTGTTCTCGTGATCCTTTGTTAGGTAAAGTTTTCCAAGCTTTAACAGCTGCTGCAGCTATCTGAGCATAAATCGCAGGATCATATGCAATCTGTGCTGCTAAACAAGCATGTTGTCCTTCACCAGTTAACATGTCAAGGTTATGCTGGGAGAAACCTGCTTCAGCATTTTTTCCTGCAGTCTTTTTGCAATTTTTCTGCATTTCACCTCTCCATAACAAATAATCTCCCCCTGAAAGGCAAGCCCTGCAAAGCTGCATCCAGTCACTGGGTATAAGGTTGAGTTCTGCAAAGGATTCCAGTAAAGCTACAGTGAAAGGAGCATGAGCTCCATAGTCTATAATTGCTTCTTTTAACTGCTTAATATCCTTAAAGGCCAGGGGGTTATGCTGCCTCATCCTCTGTTCTTGCGGATCAATAATTTCCACAACAGGATAAATCTGCCTCTCTCTACTTAGATTATTTAATCTGTTCTGGATCTCTTGGATTTCCGCCTCTAAGTCTATAGGGGCAGAAGCAGTAATACAAGGATTTTGTGGCGGAGGTCTCATGGAGACATCTCCGTTTGCTTCCTTCCTTTCCTCTTTTTCTAACTTCTTTTTTATCAGTGTTATCTCCTTTTCTAAAATTTCTTCTTCTTCTATATCCTTTCTAATACTTCCTGTTCCTAAAACTTCCTGTTCCTCAAAACTCTTAATAGAACTCACAGATTCTACTTACTGAATCTCCTCAATGTTTTGTTCAAATTCTCTAATTGCTCTTTTACTTTTACATCATCACTGAGAAGAGCATTTCTGACTAAGTGCTATAGCAAAAATATTGCTATGGAAATTCTTCTGGCCCTCACTCTTTCAGTACATTTTGAAGATCAGCCTTTACCTGCTCCCAATCAGTAATATTAAAACCCCCTGCATGTAGAAACCAGGGACTAAACTCTAAAACCGTCTTAATGATCTCTTGTGCTGTCTCAACTTTAATACTGGTGCCTTTTTCTCCAAAAGACCTAACAACTGGCCTGTCAACCAGCCCTTTAACATTAGAACAGAATTACTTGAACCCATAATCAATACACCCTGACCAGGAATCCCTACTTCCCAATCTCACAGATGGGTCTCTGACTGCAATTGCCGATGATCATCCCAGCCGTGCCTCCAATTCTGTGTTACACCCTTGGTACAGTTTGTGCACCACTGTACCATATATGAGTCAGGCAAGGGCCTGGAGATTGAAAAAACACACAAAGAGACCTGGGTCATTTGAAAGAAGATCAGCCAAATGCTGTTTATTCAAAAGTGGGGAAATTCTTATATACCTAACTGCTGCACAAGGACCTCCACCCAGGCAGGTCGAAATTACCGTACCAACAA
>NW_004949111.1:1817731-1822211 GCF_000317375.1 Microtus ochrogaster
GGGGGAGAGAGAGAGAATATATTTGTCTCCTTGATAATTTGGTATTGTGCATTCTCAGGACATAATAGCATATAAAAAGAAAAAAATCCTGTATTTGCATATCATAGCACATTAAAAGAATAAATAATACTATCAATAACTATAGTTGTATAATAATTTAAAAATTTAAATTGTGAAGGAAATGATTCTTAATAAAAGTATTTTGTCTAAAATTCCTACCACAAAATACTCAGAAGTGCTGGTCTCTTTACTTACAAGTGTTACCCTTTATTTGAGGAAGAAAAGTACAAATGTGTGTTCCAGTTATTGAATATGACTAAAAATTAAAGAATATATTTCAACTCATTCTAAGCAACTAGCATTCCATAGGTAATGTAGGCTGATATCAGACAAAGATTTATAAACTGAAGAATATCCCTCAAAAAATTCATGCCAAATTAAAATCAAAGGACTTCATATTCAATTGTAAGAGTAAAACAAGAAAAAGTAAATTTAAACCTATGGAAGAAGGGGAGGAAAGACTGTAGGGGTGAGAGGGAATGGAGAACACCAGGAGAACTTGGACCACTGAATCAAATAAGTAGTGCTGGGAGCCGATTTGAATAGTTGCCATTACAAGATGGCATTTGGCCCCAGCCTCGCTTGATAGATAACTCCATATTAGGGTTGCAGTTCTTCCACTGGAAAACAGGGTGAGTTGTTGTGATCTAGCTGCCCACACTTCCCCTGACAAGCAGGGGAACATCCTGGTCTGTAATTGACAGGGATGTTCCCCTGCTTTCTTTCCTGCCGGTGGGTCTCCAGAAAAGCAGTTAAAGTATCTAAGTATCAAAAGTTGCTAGGCAGACTCCCTATATAAGCAGCTATAGTTCAGGGCTCCGGGCCCCTTGCTTTCTGCTCTCCCTACAACCAAGAGGCTCCAATAAAGCGTGATTTGAGAAGAATCCTCGTCTGGTGGCTGTTCTTTCCTGCTGGTCAGAAAATTCGCCACAAAGTAGAACTCATATGGACTCACAGAGATTGAAGAAGCAAACACAGAGCCTGTATGGGTCAGCACCATGTCCTCTACATATATGTTATGGCTGTTAGCTTGGCATTGTTATGGACCTCCTAACTGTAGGAGTAGGAGCAGGGCAGAGCTGTCACTATTTTGCCTGCTCTTAGGATTCTTCTTCATATTGGGTTGACTTTTCCAGCCTCAATGTGAAGGTTTTTGCCTTTTCTTATTGTAACTTGTTTTGTCATGTTTGGTTGTTGTATCTTGGCGACCTGTTCATTTTTAAAGGGATACAGAAGAGGAGTTAATCTAGTGGATAAGGGAGGCAAGTTGGGGATACTGGAAGGGGTAGAACAAGGGGAAACTGTGGGTGAGATGAATTGTATGAAAGAAGAATCTATTTTCAATAAAAAACAAAAAGGAGTACTAGACAGTAGAGGCTAACAAAAAGCCCAGTGCCGGGAAATGGGCTGTTTCTTTTGGAGTTCTTGGCCAGTGATGTCCTACAGGCATCCAAAAAGTATAGGCTACATTCCATAATTAAAATCCTATTTCTGTAGAAACTACATACCTGAGAAATAAAGCAGGTAATACCAAATTTACACTACTTTGTACCCCGTGAGCTACAATATTTACTGGACTGGAAGACATGCCCACTTGAGTAATAGTAACATAAATATCATGGGAGTAACCAAGCACTTTCTGATTTGATTTTAGTCCCATTTCATAAAATCATATATTTATGTTTTGTTGTGGGAACTCCTTTACCCAATAGCCTTTAAGATACCAGAAAAAAAAAGATACCAGTACACTTTGGGCATAGTCTCATGTACTATAACTGCAGACAAAAAGTGTGTGGCCCTCTTTTCTGTTGTATTTGGTTCCAGTTCCCAGCATAAGCAGAAGTGCTGGCGACACTTACTGTGAGTTTATCCCCATATAAATAAACCGTTGCTATACTCCATTCCAGGCTATTGTGAAACTCTTTGGTACAGCTACAAAATGGAGTCCAGCACTGCCTGAGTCCATGTCATTGCTGGGCCCTGACATGACTCCCTTCATTTGCAACCTTTCACCGTATCAGACCTGGGAAAGAACATACTACTTCTACTTTGGCAAATGGATAATCTGCTCCCATTTCATCCAATTTGTTGGATGAAAATTTCCTCTGAATATTTTGTTTGAATTTTCTAATTTTTCAGGTCAAATTTCAGAGATTCTTTGCTAAATTATTTCTCACATCTTGAATTGTTTCCATCATTTTATTTACCTCTGTATTTCTGTTTTTGTGGTCTTCATTCTAGCATTTATTCATATGCCCTGCATTTTTTTTTTGAGACAGGGTTTCTCTGTAGCTTTGGAGACTGTTCTGGAACTAGCCCTTGTAGACCAGGTTGGTTTTGAACTCACAGGGATCCACCTACCTCTGCTTCCCGAGTGCTGGGATTAAAGACATGTGCCATGACTGCCCGGCTCCATATCCTCTGCATTTTTAAAATCATGTTTGTTTCTTTGTATGTTTGTTTGTTTTTACAGATTGTTGTCTTGTATATAATTGTAATAACTTCATAGGTAACATTACTAGGGAATTACTAATTTTTGGTGGAGATCTATGATTTGGTTAGTCCTATTTGTGTATTTTGTACAAGACCTAGTCATCTAAAGTCACTGGTATTGTTTTGTGACATGGAAATCTTGTATTTTTGTTTTTGTTAAGTAAATGCTTGAAGGTATGTTTTCTGTTATCCCAACTTGCTGTGTAGACAAATTTACTTCTACTGACCATCTGCTCCCAAATAAATGACACAGAGGCTTAATGATGCTTATAAATTCTTGGCCAATAGTTCAAGCTTTTTACCAACTAACTCTTACATGTAACCCACATTTCTTGCCTATTCTTCACCACATGGCTCTAGACTTGTTACCTCATTTTCTATATGTCCTGCTTCCTTAATGGCTAGCTAGTTTCTCTCCTGACTTCACTCTTCCTCCTCCTAGAGTCCTCTGTGTCTGAGTGTCCCACATATAATTCATGCTCAACTTCTGGAATGTCAGTTTTTTATTAACAAATGAGAGCAATATTCACAGTGTATAGAAGAATTAATTCACAGCATGTTGTGATCAACTGTATGTGGAATAATTGATGAGCTTGAAGCTGAGTTCTAAACATAGTTCCAGCTCATGGTGAACTAAGTGAGGTTTCTAAGTACAGGAGCAGACACGTTCTGTAAGATTAGAGGATTCTTATAACCAATACTGAGGAATTTGAGGGAGGTGCTCAGACAATACAGGATACAGATTCGGGTAAGATTGGTAGTTCCAGGATGAAGTTGGTAATAAAATACAGGTATTTTCTGTCTAAAGAGAAGAAATAGAAGAGTGGAGATAGAAGACAGGCACAGGAAATGAGAGAGCCTCATATGTTGCAGATGTAGGGGGGATTTGCTAGTATGGGTCTCTCTCATGAGAGGTGTGGTCATTATGTCCAGTTGATGGTTGCAGTTGGTGTTGGGCATCTGGTGTCTGCTGTGAGAAGGGATCAACTGTGTGTAGCAAGAATAAATGGACTTGCCAGTGTTGCTGGAATTGAGTAGAGGGGCTTCTAGGCTCTCTTAGAGCCCTCCAGCAGGTGTTCATTGGCTTAGCAATGTGGCTTGGTCCTTTCTGCCTGATGAGCATAAATGGAAAGGGGTGGAAAAAAATGTACACATTGCATACACAGTCCTTAGGCAGGTCAAAGGTTGTGAGGGATTAGTTTACTTAGCTTTGATAATTAAAATTTGTAGCATTGAGAGTATATATTATGATGTTTGATATATAAAATATTGTGAAGTGATTATTGTAAAGTTATTCAATACATTTGTGAATATATGTAGCCATTATTTTCTGTCTGTAGTTAAAGAAATTAAAGTGTATTTTCTTGTTGTAATTTCTATAGTCATCAAGCTGTATAATAAATCTACAAAAGTCATTCATCTTATAATTGGAGGTTCACAAATTTTAGAACATACTTTTTCTTTGCTCCAAATCTCTCATTCTTTGGTAATCCTCATTCTATAGTATGATATTATGAGTTTTACTTTTTTTAAGATTTTACAGAACAATGAGCTTAATTGCAGTGTTATTTAAAATGATACCATCAATTTTCATCTATGTTGTTACAAATGATAATATTGCCTCTTCTTAATGGAGAAGCCACTTGTTCGTTTCCTGATGCCCCATTATCTTTGACCCAAAATAATCACACAGAAATCGTATTAATTAAATCATTGCTTGGCCCATTAGCTTTAGCTTCTTATTAGCTAACTCTTACATTAATATAACCTATTTCTATTCATCTGTGTGTCAACACATGGCTGTGGGTTACTGGGTAAAGTTCACAGTGTCTATCTATGGTGGCTCCATGGCTTTTCTCTGATTCCACCTTCCTCATCCCATGATAGAGGCCAAGTCAGTTCTTTCTTCATTAACCAATAAAAGAAA
>NW_004949111.1:1822446-1833111 GCF_000317375.1 Microtus ochrogaster
ACAAATTTGTGTTTCCCAAATATTCTTAGATATGTGTTCTCCTCCTGGAACATAGCTGACTTATCAGAGGATACACTCATAAAGAAAACTATATTTCCCCCTCCTCACACCTAATAATTTCTAGTAGCTCCATGGTTTTGGTGGAATTATGTTCCCAGCTCTTTTCCCCTTGCTAGCATTTGATATGGCTTAGGCTTGCAAATGTTTTAGTCATGCTGATTCAACAACTTTGAGTGCATATGTACAGCTTCCCTGCTGTACAGGAGATATTATTTCCTTCTAGTCATTTACTGTCTCAGTCTCTTACACTGCTTCCTCTTCTGGAATGACCCCTGAGTCTTGGGAGCAGTTTTCAGGACATATGTTCCCTTTAGGGCTGAACATTCTGCAGTGTCTTATTCTCTGAAGCTTGAGCAGTTGTGGGTCGCTGAGTTTGTCATCACCTATTTTAAACAGAAGGTTCTCAGAAGAGTAATATATAATAATCTATGGATACAACAATAAATTATTAAGAATCAGTTTAATACTGCACCCATTTAGCAGCATAATAGTTATAGGTTCTACCATAGTGTCTATGACCTTTCTAACTTTATGTTCTTAGCCTCATAATGCTTTCTGGTATGGGATCCATCATGTGTTTCAGTCCTTATATACAATCAGAAAATTGTTGGTCACTTCAGTGATGTTCATAACACTATTGCTCAAGTGGCCAATATCTAGCCTGGCCAGTTATTATCACAAGGTTCGTAGTTCAGTATGATTTAGATTCCTATCTCCTCCATTAGCTTGCATAACAACTTCCTGCAGAATGAGAGTTAGCCATTAGGGATTAATCTTCTAGGCCCATACCAGCTTGATCCAGCCATGTCTATTATTTGTTCATTTGGTGTTTTCAGCAATAGGGTATTACCACAAAGTTCTGGAGAGTAAGCAAAAGCAATTGCATTCTCTTTTCTCTCCATGATGTCCAATAAGGAATTTCTATTGGACATGTTTTTTTTTTGTAAGATAGACATTTAAGCAGGTTCAATTAATAACTGAAGCAAATGTTTCAACTAGTACCCTAAAGGTCTGGTAATATTGTTAGTCATAGACTTTCCTTTTCCTTATAAATGAACCTCAAGTTTCAGTGATAATGGAAACAAAAAGTGATTTTCTTATGGTTCATGTGTAGTTATACTTGAGTGTTTATTTCTTTTTGTACTGATTGATGTTTCATAATTTTTCATCACATATATTTTGATACTTTCTCATTTGCCTAGTTCCTCACAGATGATACAAAACTCCCAAACTAAACCAACCAAGCAATCAAACAAAAAGCACATACAAAATGTGTGTGTGTGTGTGTGTGTGTGTGTGTGTGTGTGTGTGTGTGTTGGTCATCTACTTCTGAGCATGGGGCATCTGGGGAAGTGTTTTTGATGTGCCCTGCATCATTTCATTGGGAAAAACTGATTTTTTTTCCTCTTTTGGTGGGATCAATTGCAAATTGCTTCTTAGTTATGGGTGGTACTTTGTATTCACTTGTCTTCTTATGCTATAATTGTGTTTGGTTTGAACTTATGTAGCTCATGTGTGTGCCATTATACTCTTTGTTGGTTCACTTATTAAGCTGTTTTGTTGTCTCTGGAAGACACTGCTTTCTTAGAATCATTCACCACCTGTGGTTCTTACAATATTCTGATCTCCTCTTTCACATAGATGGTTTCATAAAGATATCCCATTTATGGCTGACTGCTTCAATGTTTCTTTCTCTCTCTTAGCACATTGTTCACTTGTGAGTCTCTGGGTCAGTTATCATCTATAGGAAAACCTACTCTAATGAGGGCTGAACAATGAACTGATTTCTGATGTGACAGTGCTTTGTTTTGTTTTTGTCAACTTTACAGAAGCTAGATTCATTTGAGAAGAGAGAACCTCAATAGAGAAAATGTCTCCATAATATCAACCTGTAGGAAAGTCTATGGGGGGTATTTTCATAATTTGTGCTTCACTTTTGTGATCCTAGTTTACTCTCAGTAGGAACTAACACATCTGGTAATACTCAGTGTGGTAATAAAATAGTCTGACAATTATACTTCGATCATCAATGAAAAAAAATTGTTCCTTTTCTCTTCAATCCTCAACAGGATCTGCTATTATTTATGTATTAATTTGACAATTCTGACTGAGGTAAGATACAATATTTTAAAAGTCTTTTTAGTTTGTTTTTTCTAATGCCTAAGGATATCAAATATATTTTTAAAGTATGTGTATTACAGTTATTATTATATGTTTTTGTTTTTATTTGATGGGTAAGGGTTATTACAAGATATCTTTAAGGCTTTTCTACAGTATCATAGGCTATTTCCAAGACTACATGTTACCCTCTACAATGTGATTAAAAGGCCCTGATGCTGAAGACACCACTTGCTTATATCTTTGAACATTGACCTTACTGGTGCCTACCTATAGGCACACCTACTGACTAGAACTCATGGTTGTGGAAAGAACTATTCCACATCCAGAGAAGAAAAGTTATTGTCAATACCAGTAAGCTTCAAACCCTACAACCTACTAGAGTGTTATTCCTGTATTATATACTGGTACATTAGTGGCATAAATTCTAGAGAAGTGACCAACCACTGTTTTATTGTATTAAACTCCTACTCTCTTAAATGGAGCCCATACCTATTATGGAAACCAGTTTGAAGGTTCTTCAAAAATCTATAAAATTGATCTCCCACAAAATCCATCTAAACTATTACTGGTTATACACCCAAAGAACTCTGTATATTGCTAAAAAGATATTTCATCATCAATGTTATTTGGACACTTTTCCTAAAGCCAAGTAAAACAGCCTATTAATAATAATTCCAGAGAACCTAGACAACAAGGAGGACCCTAAGAGAGACATACATGGAACTAACCTACATGGAAAGTAGAAAAAGATAGTCTAGGTGTCACTGATTAATGGATAATGAAAATATGGTACAATCAATAGACTATTGTTTAGTTGTTAAGAAAAACATAATTTTCAGGTAAATGGATTAAGCTAGAATCAATCATTCTGAGTGAGGTAATCAAGATCCAGAAATATAAACATTTCACTATTTTCTTTTAGATTAGGATGTTAGACTTAAACATTAGATATAAGTGGTTCAATATTAACCATTAAGGTTAGGTGGCCAGTATGAGACCAAGAGAAAAGGGGGATCTTTCAATGAAAGGGCAATAGAATAAATACAATAATATAAAGTGGAAACAATTTGGACTATTAAATGAGGAGGGGGATTGGAAAGCATGGTAATGGAGAGAATATGGGGAGGCACAACACACATTAAAGAACATTTGAAAAGCCATATGGGAAACCTACTACTGAAGAAACTTCCTTCTCTCACACACACTGTGTGTGTGTGTGTGTGTGTGTGTGTGTGTGTGTGTGTGTCAAAGGGACGGAAACAGAGTTACCATATGAGGGAGTAAATGCCCCAGGTTGATATCTTATGCTACCCAGTAAAATACTTGGTATCAGGAATAAGTTATATCTTGGTGAGTCATTGGACTTTTCTTCCACCATGTTACCTATGGTTTTTAATTATGCTGACAAGCAAACTGAGATGTTTATATAATTGATTTGTATCATTTTGCCAGAAAAAAAAACACTGAAATTCTGCTGTTTACTGACATCACTGCTAACTGTCCTCCATTTTATATTTTCTTAGAACATGTATGTATTTTTTCCTTATATTTAAAAAAAATCAGTATAAAGGACATGTGCTCAACTAGGCTCATAGCACCATTATTTGTCATAGCCAGAACCTGGAAACAACCAAAATAACCCTTGACCAAAGAATGGATAAGGAAAATGTGGTACATTTACACAATGGAGTACTACACATCAGAAAAAATTAAATACATCATGAATTTTGCAGAAAAATGGATGGAGCTAGAAAACATCATTTTGAATGAGGTAACCCAGACCCAGAAAGACAATTATCACATGTACTCACTCATAAGTGGTTTTAAACATAAGCAAAGAAAAACAGCCTACAAATCATAATCCCAGAGAACCCAGACAACAATGAGGACTGTAACATGTACTCACTCATAAGTGGTTTTAAACATAAGCAAAGAAAAACAGCCTACAATTCATAATCCCAGCGAATCTAGACAACAATGAGGACCATAAGGAAGACATACATGAAACTAAACTACATGGAAAGTGGAAAAAGACAAGATCTTCTAAGTAAATTGGGAACATGGGGACCGTGGGAGAGGGTTGAAGGGGAGGGGAGAGTCAGGAGAGGTAGAGAAAATGTAGAGCTCAATAAACATCAATTTAAAGAAAAGGATCAGTGCTTAATGTTGTTCTAGAAAATTGGAAGAGCCCTTATATCTGATTTCTAAATTGAAAGCTGTTGCTAGGGTGAAGCACTTCAACTAGGATTCAGAAAATTTGTTGTAATATCAGTTTTTTTGTCATTCATATGAGATTTACCCAATGATGTAATCTCTAGAGACAAATGATTCTTTCTCTGAAAAAAATAGGAAAACATGAAAAATTATAAAAAATAAAGAAAACCAAGTAGTCGATGTTTAAAATATGTTTTCATAACTTAACATACCATTAGTTACACATCTATTTACATAAATTTTGAGGTTTATATTTCATGTTCTACATAAAAATAAAGGCAAATTAATTTGTATACAAATTGTCTAGGAAATAAAAATATGTAAGTATCATTACTACCTCAATATTTCAAGAACTATAACTCTACAGGATTACATATGAGATGCTTCTATAAATTGTTCCTGAAGATGAATGTATTAAATTATTTTATGATGTGTTCACTGTCATTTTATTTCCAATATATAACATTTTATCTAACATATGTAGAAGCATTTCATTCACATTTGCTAGTAAAATATGGATATGAATTTTTACCTTAGCAAGTATGTTTTGGCAACAGATGTATTTCAGAAAAGAAGAAACATTTTACAATAGAAAAAGCATAAACTATATTTTCAGAAATATGTAATATTTTGGTTTGAAGAAATTAAGTCTACATACTTAAATATCAGAAACACAGGTACTCAGTTGATACAACCCTTTTTTATATGTTTAAATCCTTGAAATTTCAAAATTTCATAAGAACTCCCTCATTTTGTTTTCATCCAAGGAATGCTCCAATCATTCAAATCTAGCAACTAGTTAATATTGAAAATGATAATTCACTGTCAGATTACTTTATAGTAGCCATCAATTTACTTATCTGACTGGATCATGACAGTAAAATTAGTGTACACTTATAAAGAGCAACAGTGTACTGAAACAGGCATAAGTAACCATGGATTTGGCACTTTCAAAAATGGCCAAACAAAAAAAGTAGATGAAATCTATGGAAAAGTAGTTGTACTAGAAACTATCATCTGGATTTTATTCTGTATAAGAAAGCTCTTTCTTAATAATTATATAAGATTAAGAAAATAGAGTACCGAGATTATCATGAGAATTTATGAAAGCTACATTGTGCTAAATTTCGTGCTTTTTAAAAGAAAGCTATTTCTTAGAAATAAATATATAAAATTAAAAACAAAGTCCTGGGATAATTGTGAGAAAATTAAAATAGAGATCTTGATTTGAAACTGCCAAAACTGTAATTCCCTACAATCTGCTATGGTTATTATGAGAAGAAAATATGATTGTGTATATGCACACATATGTTTGCTTTCTGGTGTGTGGTGTCAATTGAAATTTTTGCTGCCATAGTTAATATGTTCAAGTTCTAATATCATTATAACTATATTCATAAGCATAAGTTTGTAATAATAATTAACTTTAAATTGATGCATAACAATACAAGTATTAATCAGATGTGATGGGTGTCTTGATATGAATTTCTATCTGCATGAACTGAGGAAATGCCATGAAAGGAGGATAAAGAAGATGCAGTCATTGGATAACCAATATAAATGCCCTCTACCAAATTTGGTAATTTGAGCCTTATCTCAGACCTCTAGCCTTCAGAATGTTGAAAAACACAAATATATGTTCTGTAGCAATTAATGTTATTTTTTTATTGCAGTGGAATCTGCAAAAATATTGTATGATTTTAGAATGTTTATATTACTAAAGGAATAGGTATCATTGTACATAGCAGACATACATGACAATAGTCAATTTATGCTTTTGTTTCATTATTTCTGAATATATATTTACAAATATATATAACATATATATATTTTATTTCCAATATATAACATTTTATCTAACATATGTAGAAGCATTTCATTCACATTCATATATTTGTAAATATATTCCACCTAAAAACATATTCTCATTCATGATAAATACAGTTGGTGGATTGCAGTTTTAAAATGCATGGTAAAAAGAAGCATCGGTACAATTTCAGACAATAATAAGCAAGCACAAAATTTGTACTAAAACAATTCAGTGATGGGTAAAGATATTGAATATATTTGAGAATGTTTATTGCACTTTTATCTGTTATTTGAAAATCTCTGTTCAGAAACATTGTCAATTTTAATTGAGTTGTTTGGTTTCTATTTTTGTATTTAGTTTTTGTATATTATACATATTAACATTCTGTTAGACCTGGAAAATAATTTCAATTATTTAGACTGCCTCTCTACTTAATTGACTATTTTATTGTCCAAAAGCTTTTTTACTTTGTAAGGTCCCATTTGTAATTTGTCTTATTTCCTGAGTAGTCTGGGTTCTATTCACAAAGTCTTGTTTTTTCTTTATTGACATAATTGAGCTATAATTTTTTCTATGCTCTTCTCCCTGCCTCTCCCTTACCCTTTAATCCTCTTTCATGGTCCCTATGCTCCCAATTTACTCATGAGATCTTGTCTTTTTCTACTTCCCATGTAGATTAGATCCACATATGTCTCTCTTAGGGTCCTCATTGTAGTCTAGGTTCTCTGGGATTGTGAATTGCAGGTTGGTTTTCTTTGTTTTATGTATAAAAGAAATTTATGTGTGAGAACATATGATATTTGTCTTTCTGCATCTGGGTTACCTCACTCAATATGATATTTTCTAGATCTATCAATTTGCCTGCAAATTTTAAGGTGTCATTTTTTTTTCTGCTGTGCAGTACTCCATTGTGTAAATGTAACACATTTTCCTTATCCATTCTTTGGTCAAGGGTCATTTAGGTTGTTTCCAGGTTCGAGCTATAACAAACAATGCTTCTATGAACATAGTTGAGCACATACCCTTGTGGTATGACTGCGTATCCTTTAGCTATATACCCAAATGTGATATTACTGGGTCTTGTAGAAGGTTTTTCCCTAATTTTCTGAAAAAAAATTGTCATATTGATATCCAAAGGGACTCTACCAGTTTGTGCTCATACCAGCAATACAGGAGTGTTCCCTTTACACCATATCCTCTGTAGCATAGGTTGGCATCAGTATTTTGATATTTGCCATTCTTATAGGTATAAGATGGAAGCTCAGAGCTGTTTTGATTTGAATTTCTCTGATGGCTAAGAATGCTAAGCATTTTCTTAAGTGTCTTTCAGCCATTTTACATTCCTCTGTTTAGGTCTGTACTCCATTTTTTGATTATTTGTTCTTTGATGACCAATTTCTTGAGGTTTTTTTTATGTATTTTTGAGATCATCCCTCTATCCCATGTGGGGTTGGTGAAGATTTTTTCCCATTTTGTAGACTGCTGTCTTGTCTTGTTGACTGTGTCCTTTGCTTTACAGAAGCTTCTCAGTTTCAGGAGGTCCCATTTAATAATTGTTTCTCTCTGTGCTACTGGAGTTCTTTTTAGGAAGTGGTCTCCTGTGCCAAAGTGTTCAAGTTTACTTCCCACTTTCTCCTCTATGAGGTTCAGTGTGATTGGCTTTATGTTGAGGTCATTGATCCATTTGAACTTGAGTTTTGTGCATGGTGATAGATATGGACCTATTTTTATTCTTCTACATGTTGATATCCATGAGAGAACCATTTGTTGAATATGCTTTCTTTTTCCCATTTTATGGGAATTTTTTGGCTTCTTTATAAAAAATCGGGTGTTCGTAGTTGTGTGGAGTAGTATATCTGGGTCTTCGATTCAGTTCCATTGGTCCTACTGTCTGTTTTTATGCAAATACCAGGCTGCTTTCAGTATTCTAGCTCTGTAATAGAGTTTGAAGTCAGGGATTGTGATACTTTTAGGAGTGCCTTTATTGTAAAAGATTGTTTTTTTCTTTTCTTTTCTTTTTTTTATTATTAAAAATTTCTGCCTCCTCCCCACCTCTCTTTTCCCTCCCCCTCCCCCCTTTCCCCTTCCCTTTCCTCTCTAGTCCAAAGAGCAGTCAGGGTTCCCTGCCCTGTGGGCAGTCCAAGGTCTTCCCCACTCCACCCAGGTCCAGAAAGGTGTGCATCTAAACAGACTAGGCTCCCTCAAAGCCAGTACATGCAATAGGATCAAAACCCAGTGCCCTTGTCCTTGGATTCGCAGTCAGCCCTCATTGACTGCCATATTTAGAGAGTCCAGTTTGATCACATGTTCCATAAGTCCCAGTCCAGCTGGCCTTGATGAGCTCCCATTAGATCAGCCCCACTATCTCAGTGGGTGGGCACACCCTTCACAGTCCTGACTTCCTTGCACATATTCTCACTCCTTAAGCTCCTCATTTGGGCCTTGGGAGCTCAGTCCAGTGCTCCAATGTGGGTCTCTGTATCTATCTCCATCTATCGCCAGATGAACCCTCTACGGTGATATGCAAGATATTCATCAGTATGGCTATAGGAAAGGGCCATTTCAGGCACCCTCTCCTCAACTGCTCAAGAAACTAGCTAAAGACATCTCCATGGACACCCAGGAACCCCTCTAGAGTCAAGTCTCTTGCCAACCCTAAAATGGCTCCCTTAATTAAGATGTCTTATTCCCTGCTCCCATATCTACCATCCCTCCATCCCAACAATCCCATTCCCCCAGGGTCTTCCCATCCTCCCCTCCTTATTTTTCTCTCCCCATCTCCCCTTACCCCCACCCCACACCCATCCCCAAGATCCCAATTTTTGCCTGGCAATCTAGTCTACTTCCAGTATCCAGGAGGATAACGATATGTTTTTCTTAGGGTTCACCTTCTTATTTAGCTTCTCTAGGATCATGAATTATAGGCTCACTGACTTTATTTATGTCTAGAATCCACTTATGAGTGAGAACATACCAAATTCATCTTTTTGGGTCTGGGTTACCTCACTCAGAATAGTGTTTTCTATTTCCATCCATTTGCATGCAAAGTTCAAAACAACTTTGAGATACCATCTTACACCTGTCAGAATGGCTAAAATCAAAAACACTAATGATAGCCTTTGCTAGAGAGGATGTGGAGTAAGGGGTACACTCATCCATTGCTGGTGGGAATGCAAACTTGTGCAACCACTTTGGAAATCAGTGTTTCGGTTTCTCAGGAAATTCGGGATCAGCCTACCCCAGGATCCAGCAATACCACTTTTGGGAATATACCCAAGAGATGCCCTATCATACTAAAAAAATATTTGTTCAACTATGTTCATAGCAGCATTATTTGTAATAATCAGAACCCGGAAACAACCTAGATTCCCTTCAATGGAAGAATGGATAAAGACAGTGTGGAACATATACACATTAGAGTACTACTAAGCGGTAAAAAACAATGACATCTTGAACTTTGTAGGATTGTTTTTTCTATCCTGGATTTTCTGCTTTTCCATACGAAGTTTGAGTACTTTTCATTCATGGTCTGTAAAGAATTTTGATGGGCATTGAATTGAATCTGTAGATTGTTTTTGGTAAGCTTGCCTTTCTTACTATGTTAATTATACCTACCCAATATCATGAAAGACCTTTTTTTATTTCCTGATATCTTCAATGTCTTTATTCAATGATTGAAAATTCTTGTCATACAGGTGTTTTAGAAGCCTGCTTGTTGGTTTCCAACTGCTCTGCCCCAAAATAACTACATGGAAACTGTATTAATTAAATCAATGCTTGGTCCATTAGCCCTAGCTTTTTATTGGCTGTTACATCTTCATTTAACCCAGCTCCATTATTTTATATTTTACCATGAGGCTCATGGCCTACCAGCAAGGTTTCTACATATCTGTCTCTGGCAGCAACTTCATGGCTTCTCACTGACTCTGCCTTCTTACCTCCCAGCATTCAGCTTAGTTTTCCCTGCCTAGCTAAGTTCTGCCCTGTGATAGGTCCAAAGCAGTTTCTTTATTCATTAATGGTAATCACAGCATACAAAGGAGAATCCCATATCATACAGGTCTTCCACTAGTTTGGTTAGAGTTACCCTGAGTTACTTTATGCTATTTGTAGCTATGGTGAAGGGTGATGTTTCTCTGATTTCTTTCTTAACCCTTTTATCATCTGTGTAAAGGAGGGCTACAGATGTTTTTGAGCTAATCTTGTATCCTGATACATTACTGAAAGTGTTTATGAGTTGCAGATGTTCATTGGTAGAAATTTTGGGTCACTTATGTAAATTATCATATCATCCACAAATAGTGAGTATTTGACTTCTTTTCCAATTTGTATCCCCTTGATCTCCTATTATTGTCTTATTGCTCTAGCTAGAACTTCAAGAACTGTATTGAATAAATATGGAGCGAATGGACATCATTATCTTTTTTTTTTATTTCAATGGGATTATTTTGAGTTTCTCT
>NW_004949111.1:1833211-1835065 GCF_000317375.1 Microtus ochrogaster
CTGCCTTCTTACGTCCTAGCATTCAGCTTAGTTTTCCCTGCCTAGCTAAGTTCTGCCCTGTGATAGGTCCAAAGCAGTTTCTTTATTCATTCATGGTAATCACAGCATACAAAGGAGAATCCCATATCATACAGGTCTTCCACTAGTTTGGTTAGAGTTACCCTGAGTTATTTTATGCTATTTGTAGCTATGGTGAAGGGTGATGTTTCTCTGATTTCTTTCTTAACTCTTTTATCATCTGTGTAAAGGAGGGCTACAGATGTTTTTGAGCTAATCTTGTATCCTGATACATTACTGAAAGTGTTTATGAGTTATAGATGTTCATTGGTAGAATTTTTGGGTCACTTATGTAAATTATCATATCATCCACAAATAGTATTTGACTTCTTTTCCAATTTGTATCCCCTTGATCTCCTATTATTGTCTTATTGCTCTAGCTAGAACTTCAAGAACTGTATTGAATAAATATGGAGCGAATGGACATCATTATCTTTTTTTTTTATTTCAATGGGATTATTTTGAGTTTCTCTCCATTTAGTTTGATGTTAGCTGTTGGCTTGCTATATATTGCATTTATTATGTTTAGTTAAGTTCTTTTTATCCCTGCTTTCCACAACCTTTATTATGAAGAGATGTTATATTTTGTCAAAGACTTTTTCAGCATCTAATGAGATGATCATGTGTTCTGTTTTTTTTTCAGTTGGTTTATAAGGTATGCTGCATTACATTGACAGATTTTACTATGTTGAACCATGCCTGTACCTTTGACATGGTCATGTTTGATGATTTTTCTGATGTGCTCTTGGTTTTGATTTGCCAGTATCTTACAGAATATGTTTGCATCAATGTTCATGAGAGAGATTGGTATGTAATTCTCTTTCTTAGTAATGTCTTTATATGGTTTGCATATCAGGGCAATTGTAGCCTTATAAAAAGAATTTGGTAGTGTTCCTTCTGTTTCTATTATGTGTAACAATTTGAAGAATATTGGTATTAGTTTTTCTTTGAAAGTCTTGCATAACTCTGAGCTGAAACCATCTGATTCTGGGCTTTTAGTGGTTGGGAAACTTTTGATGACTATTTCTATTTATTTTAGCATTGATAGGTCTATGTAATTTACTTATCTGGTCTTGAGTTAACTTTGGTAGGTAATATTTATACATAAAGTTTTCCATTTCCTTTCAGTTTTCTAATTTTGTGGAGTACAGGTTTTTGAAATACAACCTAATGATTCTCTGGATTTCCTTTGTGTCTGTTGATATGCCTCCCTTTTCATTTCTGATTTTGTTAATTTAGATATTCTCTCTCTGCCTTTTGGTTAGTTTGGATAAAGTTTTGTCAATTGTGTTGATTTTCTCAAAGAACCAACCCTTTGACTCATTGATTCTTTGTATTGTTTTCTTTGTTTCTATTTTGTTAATTCCAGCTGTCAATTTGATTAATTCCTGCTTTCTAGTTCTCCTGGGTGAGTTTGCTTGGTTTTGTTCTAGAGTTTTCAACTGTTCTGGTAATTCAATAGTGTCGGGTTTTTCCAGCTTCTTTTTGTAGACATTTATTGCTATGAACTTTCCTCTTAACACTGCTTTCATTATGTCCCATAAATTTGTATATGTTGTGTGGTCATTTTCATTGAATTTTAGGAAGCCTTTAATTTCTCCCTTTATTTCTTCCTTGATGCATTGATGCTTCAGGTAAGCATTGTTTAACTTCCATGTGTTTGTGGGCTTTCTGAAATTAGTGTTGCTGTTGAATTCTAGTTTTGAGCCATGGTTATCTCATAAGATACATGGGGTTATTCCAATTTTTTGTACCTGGTGCTAGCTTCTTTGAGCCTCCAGTTGCCAGGCTTCTTGA
>NW_004949111.1:1835935-1848234 GCF_000317375.1 Microtus ochrogaster
CAGTGATTTAATTAATACAGTTTCTGTGTGATTATTTTGGGTATAAGATAGCCAGGCAGCCAGTGAGAATAGGGTATTGAAGTCTCCCACTATTAGTGTCTGGGGTTTAATGTGTTATTTAAGCTTTAGAAGTGTCTCTTTTACATATGACAGTGCCCTTGTATTTGGGGCATAGATGTTCAGTATTGAGATTTCCTCTTGATGAATTTTTTCCTGTGACTAATATGAAATGTCCTTCTTTTTCTCTTTTGACTGACTTTAGTTTGAAGCCAGTTTTGTTAGATATTAGGATAGCTACATCAGCTTGTTTCTTAGATCCATTTGTTTGAAAAAAATTCCCTCAACCATTTACTCTGAAGTGATGTCTGTCTTTGAGGTTGAAGTGTGTTTCTTGTATGCTGCAGAAGGATGGATTTTGTTTTCACATCCAATTGGTTAGCCTGTGTCTTTTTATAGATGAATTGAGTCCATTTATATTAAGGAATATCAATGACCAGTGATTGCTATCTCCTGTTATTTTAGTTTTCATTGTTCTGATGCTATTGTGTGTGTTTTCCCCTTTTTTGGTATTTGCTGCTGTGAGATCATCTATTGCTTGTGGTTTTGCTGATGTAGCCAACTTCCTGGGCTTGGAGCTTTCCTTCTAGTACTTTGTGTAGGGCTGGGTTTGTGGCTAAATACTGGTTAAATCTGGCTCTCCCATGGCCTATTCACAAAGACTTACCTATACCTATGGTTATATTTTATGATTTAGTCTTTACATTTTTCTCTAATAGTTTAAGAGCCTTAGATTTTAATTTAATGCCCTTGATACAATTTGGAGTTGTTGTTGTGTATAATCTGAGATGTATACTTTCATTATTTTACATGTAGTTATGAAGTTCTACCATCACAATTTGTGGATGATTCTATCTTTTTTCCAGGCCATCATCAAGAAAACAAATGACAATGCGTGCTGACAAAAATATGGGGAAAAAGAATACTTATATACCATCAGAGGGAGTGACATCTGGTATATTACATTTGGTATATCTGGTATAGGTACATTAGAAATCAATGAAGAAGCTTCACAACAGAAATTGAGGTACCATGAGATCCAGCTTTAATGATTCTGGTTATATACCTAGAGGACGTTATTCCTCATGACAGATATAACTACACATCAAAGTTCATTGCTATTCTACTTACAATAGCTAAGAGATGGGTCAGTTAGATCTCCATCAGCTTATAAATATAAACAAAAATCTAAATATTTACACATTAGAATTCTATTCAACACCAAAGAGAAATAAAATTTTAAAATTTCCAGGAAAATTGATGTAACTTGAAAATATAATACTGAATGAAACAACTTTGAATCATGATGACAAATACCATATCTTTCCTCACATATATAATTACTAGATTAAAATTTTTAGATTTCTTTATTCAAGTCAGAAGGAATATTTATAAAACAACAATTAAGAAATGATTCATGTGGTAAAGGTAGTAGTAGTAAGAATGATAGGGGTTACATAAGAAAATATGTGTAATATCAGAGTAAAGAAAAAATGCTAATGTTAAAAGAGTATAGAGATAGAGTTATAGAAAAAGATGGGCATTGATAAGAGTGTCATCCAAAGAAGGATGTATGAAGAGGCCATATAGGAAAGTCTTTACAAACCAACTTAAAATATGATCAAAAAAAAAAAACAAATGAAGCCGGGCAGTGGTGGCACACACCTTTAATCCCAGCACTTGGGAGGCAGAGGCAAGCGGATCTCTGTGAGTTCGAGACCAGCCTGGTCTACAAGAGCTAGTTCCAGGACAGGCTCCAAAACCACAGAGAAACCCTGTCTCGAAAAACCAAGAAAAAAAAATGAAATTTGAACAGATTTACTCTGTACGGGTGAATAATGTTGACCAGAGAAGTTCTAAGTTTTCAAATCAAAAACCCAGTGCTAGAGTTATAAGTTTTCAAACCAAAATCCCAGTGCCAGATATGAGATGTCTTTCCCTCATAAGTTGCTGGCCATGGAGGTCCCATAAACTCCCAAAACATAGAGTATATTCTGTCTGTCCTTGATTGTTCACCAGACCTATAGAGTGTGTGCTGGAAAAAAGCACAACCATTTTAAAGACCAAACACAGAAAAATCAACCTGGAACTGAGCTTAAATATTTTCGACTAGGTTTATGGTATCAGAAATGCACTGCAACACATTCTGGAATATATCAAATGAAAAAAAAATGGGTTTTTGAGACAAGGTTTTACTGTGGTTTTGGAGTCTGTCCTGGAACTAGCTCTTGTAGACCAGAATGGCCTTGAACTCACAGAGATCCGCCTGCCTCTGCTTCCCCCAAGTGCTAGGATTAAAGTTTCTCCTTACTGTATATTACTTATGGTAATCTGAGAAGGTGCTATGAAAGTTGCTGAAGGATAAAAGTCATCAGCATTCTTACTGGGGTATAGACTATGTATAATACAATACTGACATTCCAGGAAAGATAGGTCCACTGCTACAATGGTGGCATGGTTGTTTTAGTGAAAACCAACGACTTAAAATTTTTATTTGAGCTGGCTGGTAGTGGTGCACGCCTTTAATCCTAGCACTTGGGGGAAGCAGAGGCAGGCTGATCTCTGTGAGTTCAAGGCCATTCTGGTCTACAAGAGCTAGTTCCAGGACAGACTCCAAAACTACAGTAAAACCTTGTCTCAAAAACACATTTTTTTTCATTTGATATATTCCAGAATGTGTTGGGCTGCATTTCTGATACCTTAAACCTAGTCAAAAATATTTAACTAAGAAGCAGTTATATATGTAGTGATACTTCATTTATATTTCAATAAACAAAGCTTGCTTGAAGATCGGAGAGTAAAACAACCGCTCTGGTTAGCCTTACAGACCAGGTCGTGGTAACAGACACCTTTATTGCCTGTAGCCACACTAATTTGCCATAGAAACAGGATGGTAGTAGAGCATGCCTTTAATCCTTGCACTAGAGAAGAATATAAAACGGAAGGAGACAGCTCTCACACATAGTCTCATTCTGAGATTCCTGGAAGCAGGATTGCCATTTCAAACTGAGGTAGAGGTAAGGGCTGGAGGTTAGCTGTTTGGTTTTTCTGATCTTTAGGTTGAAGCCCAGTATCTGTCTTCGGGTTTTTATTAATCATGCTACAGAAATGTAACAAATGAGTGTTCAGTACTAAGTGAATCCTCTGTTTTTCCTCCTCTAATACACAGAACACACCTCAGACATTAGCACAAAACTGTGGGCAAATGAATACACATATAAAAAGAAATGAGTATTGAAGAGTGCACTAATTTAGAAGAAAAGAGATTCAGCAACAAAGCAAGGAAATTACACTCACACAAATTCAACACAAACATGGAAACTGAAATATACAAACAAAAGACCAATAAAAGAAAAAAAAAGACAAAATAAAGCCATATAAGATAAAGAGTTTACAAAATACCCTTGAGTTTATTTTTTTGTTAGCCAGCTACTCCTGAGAATGGGGCCTCCCCTGAAATGTGGTTAATATACTCAGTAAGACTTCAGTGGAGAAAACTAACATTTCCTTTGTCAGTGTGCATCAATTGTGTATACGTTCTTGGTTAGGGATAGGAGCCCACGTCAAATTCCCCTTTAAACACTGGAACCCTGTCTGGTTTCCACCTGTACATTTTCTGTGAGTGTTATCAAAGTTTCTGTGAATTCGTATGTGTAGCAGTTTTCTTGTGTCTTGAGAACTCTGCAGGACTAAGTTCTGAGATTTTAAAGATAGATGCCACTCAAAATCCTTTCTCTGTTTACTGCTTGTGGTTCAAGATGTAATGCTCTCAACTTAACACACTAAATTAAATCTTGCCAGAGAGAAAGCACAGGTCAGGTGAAGCAAATTTTATTTCACGTATATGAAAGTATGTACAATCATTATGAGAGAAATGTTTACATAATTAAGTGAAATAGCATGCCCTTAAATATCAGCCATTGTTGCCTTTGACATGAAAAATCAAAGATAGAAAGTTATCATATTTTTTCCATACTTCTTTACCAAACTTTTGTAACTAAAATTATCATACCAAATCCATCCGTTATTTGCATAAAATAGTTTAACATAATACAAGTTTAGAAATTTACTTATAAACCGTCATTTTTCACCTTACATATTAAGCTCTGAATGACTGTCATTGTCTTATTTTACTTAATTGAAAGGTAAAATGTGATACATGCATGGCCAGAGGTTAAGTCTGATTACCTGTAAAGTAATGAATATCTTAGGTTTTGAGTGTCTGAAAAGCTTCTGTAGAAGCATCATATTCAGTATCAAAAGTACCCTTATAATTGGGTATAATAAATGGCTATATGTGAACAAACTCAGTAGGCATGTGTCACAATTGCATTATACATACACAGCTATTTTGTCTTTTTTACTTCTTTCTCTGGTCCAAGTCCTATTCCCCTTCCCAAATAGTTAGTCTCCTATTTTCTAGAGAACAATTTTATAATTTGTTTATTTTATTCTACATGTGAGAGAAAACATCTGATACTAATTTGTTTATGTATGGTAAAATTTTGTTTTTGTTTTTCAAGAGAGGGGTTCTCTGTGTAATCCTAGCTGTCCTAGAACCCACTTTGTAGACCAGACTGGCCTCAAACTCCGAGAGGTTTTTCTATCTCTGATTCCCAAGTGTTGGGTATAAAGACATGCACTACCATGTCCTGCAAACATTTTAAATGGTGACTTTGAAGTGTTCCATTTTTTCTCCCAGTGACAGATAATATTTCATTCTTTTATTGTTGAATTATACACACACACACACACACACACATATACATTTTATTCATTAATCTTTTCACCATCACCTGGAGAGATTACTATGGGTACTGAAGAAATAATCGTGAGTAGTATGGTAGGACAATTGTACATTGACTTCATTTTAGAGAACATCTTCTGAAGTGTTATACCTGGATGTGATGGTAGAACCATTTTTACTATTAAGGAATCTCCATATTTTTAAAATATTAGAAAGACTAATTACAGACTTGATAACAATCAACCTTTTCCCACACAACCACACCAACATTTGTGACTTTTCATTTGCTTTATGTTGTTTTTAGCTGTACTGACAAGTGTGAGATGGTATCTTGGCAAAGGATTGATTTTTTTCATCAGTGACAAAGGATGTTGAACATTTGTCTACATATTTATTGACCACCTGAGTTTACTCTATCAAAAGGAGGCTGTTTAGCTTATCATACCACATGCCAATTAGAATATATTTAAATTTATTTGAATTCTTCATATTTTGTAGTTATTAATCCTTTTTAAGTTGAATAGATGTCAAAGATTTTCTCCTAATGAATAGGCTGTCTATCCATTCTGTAATTTATGTCCTTTGGTATGTAGAAATATTTATTTTGGTGAATTTCACTATTTAAATTTTTATCTATGTGAACTGTTGTATTCATACTCAGGCAATCATTGCCTATGCCAATATCGTGAGGTGCTTGCCTTATGTTCCCTCTTAGAAGTTTAATCTTTTTTCTTACAGTAAGATCTGTGTCCATTTTGACTGAATATTAAGCAATGTAAGAGATACAGATACAGTTCAAATTTTCTACAAGTGCTTTTCCTGGTTTTCCAGGATCAGTTGGGGAAATGAGGTGCCAACAAATACATTTTTACATGTTTTTTAATAGATAATTATCCCACTGATATGAAAATTATTTTGCAGGTCAAATAAAAAATTTACGTGTTTCTTTTATCATTTTACTACTCTGACTTTTGAGTAGAGAACTATTGCTTGGCTTTATATTTATTATTTTCCTTCAAAATGTATATATTATACATTATATAAAACTACTTTTAGTAACTGTGTATGGTGTTCATTTGTCAGGTCCTTTCCATGAGGACGTACCTTTGGTTGTATAAATTGAACACTTGTATAAATACTTTTCACTTTGACATAGTTATGTTTGATAGCAGAGTACTACATTCCTGTATTCTATAACATAAGAAATATCTGTGATTTACCAAAGGATCTACTTACTGAACATCCTAACCTAATTAAGTTTTATAAGGCTGCCACTAAGTGGCAGTGCAACAGTTCAGATATCATCTTTCCTTTAGAAGTCTCAAAGTTTTCTTTAACTATTAGTGCTAATAGGAAGCAAATGATATTTTTATTCTTAACTCATGTTAACTTTTGGTTTTAACTGCATTGAACAGCATGGAAATCATGCAATTAAAGTTCTATGCCAACTGCATACAGAAAAAGAACTAATATATATAGTTTGCCAACCTTATCAACATGAGCAAGAAAATGAAATATTTAATTTAAAACTGGCTTTTTCTTTGATTTAAAATCAGATAAACATATTATTTCAGCTTTTAAAGCCCATATATGCCACAGTCAAAAGTATGGTATGTTCTGTATTTTATCACATGGCAGAGCTTAGGGGCCTATGTTACTAAATGGAGTTTCTCTGCTAATGAATGACAAATCTGCTAGACAATCTTCTCTTAGTATCAGAACTAACTTCAAAGATTGCATAATAGCCTGACTCTTCATTTTACATAGGATATATCTCCTCAAAATACAGATTCTCAAAATATTTATGAGATTTACTGTTTCCTTAGCTTGTTTTTCACAAAGCTAAGACTAGAACTTAGATGCTTTCATTCTCAATTCATATGTTTTTATAATTTTAATATTTGAAACTTAAGCTATGAGGGAAAATAACTTCATATTAAGAAAATACAATCAACTATCTGAGTTTGTCCAGATAGCCACATATTTGGCAGACATGGTGAGCCTTAAATTTGTTTCTCCATTAGAATAATCAATGTTATGTAATAATAGGTAGAAAGATGCAATTTACCTGCCAAATTAAGTTTAATTTACTTTTAAGTAGTTCATAATGGAAGAGGTCATCACCGAGTTTCAAAAAGGAATATTTGAAATGTGCTTAAATATTCCAATTAGTATTAATGAAATTATAATTACTGTAAATTTAAATGTTGCTGACCATGTTTCTATTAAAATAGGAATGATTCCTCCTTCTCAAAGCACACTGGATGTATATTCACACTCATATACAGTTGGATAATAGTATTTACATTTAGTCACATTATGGCTGCTGTCAACTTGTTCCAATTTTGTCTCAGGAAAAAATGTGTACGGTGAGTTTTCAATTTTACTTTCTTAAAACCAGAGTAATCGCAATAGATGTTTTAAATAGTAAATCATATTGTAATCTAGATTATTTCAAACCTCCTTATGTAAATATTAGAGATAGGTATGCCTTTACAAGATTGCTAAGGAAAAATACTAAAGAAGAACTTGTTGTTTATTAGTTGAAAGACAGACATTTCAGTGAAGTGAAGCATGTGATTGCTCTTACAGTATACAGTTGTAATAACCATGTATCAAGAGAAAAAAAATCACTTAAAAATCATAGTTTTGGTTTCCAATGTAATAATTACATAGATAACTTAATCTATGAAAATGTAATGTATAATTATTTTAATGGTGGTAGTGTGCTATATATTACTCTGTAATAGGAGCAAGAGGGCTGCTTATCATCACAGCCACCCCACTAGCTTACACCCAAAATAATCACATAGGAACTGTATTCATTTAAACACTGCCTGGCCCATTAGCTCTAACTTTTTATTGGCTAACTCTTATGTCTTGATTTAACCCATTTCTATTAAACCTGTGTATTGCCACATGTCGGTGGCTTACTGGCAAGATTCTAACTCCATGGCATCTCTATGGCGGCTCTCTCACTCTGCTTTCTTTTTCCCAGTATTCAGTTCTGTCTCCCCACCTACCTAAGTTTTGCCCTATCACCAGGCCCAAAGCAGTTTCTTTATTAACCAATGAACGCAAAAAAAGAGGGACCTCCTACACCATTACTCAAAGATTTGAAAGTTCAAAATTTTTAAAGTGTAAATAACCTTCTTTATCCCACCAGTGTTTATTTACCTGAAATCTGATTTATGTACTACATTAAGATCACCTTTCTTTACTTGAGTAGTAAACTGTGAATAGATAAAAAGCTATATAGCTTCAAAAAAGTGATTGCCAACATATCATTATGAAAACAATTAATCTTGTATTAATGCTTTTTACATTATGGAGAATGTATTATATACTAAATAGAGTTTCTTTTTAAAACCAATATCATACATTAGATTTACTAACAATAATGTGATTAAATAGAAAGACAATTATCACATATATTCACTCATAAGTGAATTTTAAACATAAAGCAAAGAAAACCATCCCACAAATCACAATCCCAGAGAGCCTAGACAACAATGAGGGCCCTAAGAGAGAGATAGATAGATTTAATCTACATGGGAAGTAGAAAAAGACAAGATCTCCTGAGTAAATTGGGAGCATGGGGACCTTGGGGGAGGGTTGAATGAGAGGGGAGAGGTAGGAAGGGGAGCAGAGAAAATGTAGAGCTCAATAAAAATCAATAAAAAATAGAGTTTCATGTACACATGAAAATAATATGTGCTTAGCTATATCCAAGAATTAATGAAGCTATTAGAAGATAAAACTTTCATGGCAGAAAAGTTCGCCATAGTATTCTAGGTTGAAAATCTATTCTTATTCCTATCTATCCTTTAAATTCAACCTGGGTACTCATTCTTTTCTGTACTGCCTTTAATAACAGCTACTAACCAAAATATCTACTTAAAATTAGTTTTCATTAATTAAAAAAGTTATATTACATATATAATCCTTTGATTTATAATGCTTATATTTCAATTTGTTTACAGCTGTATTTAATTAGCAGCTTTTGTGCATGAAATATTCAAAGATATGAAAAATCTTTATCACAGAAATTGCAAATAGATAATGATATTAATTGATCCACTTAGCTTAAAAATTTTTATCTACCTCATTACCATCCTAATATGGATCGAAACTCAAATAGCTACCTCTATACATGAATTTTAACACATATTAATGAAGAATGATGAAACTACCTACATCATTGGGAGGATTATAGTTAGCAATACACATAACTACTGTAAAAGCACAACAGATTAGGCCATCAATTTGTTTTAATAAAGAAAAATGTCTTCAGCACCAAGGTAGGTGTGCTACTCATATATATATATAGCCACTATACCTTTAAGAGGTCTTGAAATGATGATTATTCTTGTAGTTCATAGGTTTCGCAAATTGGTATTAGGACTATGAATTGTTTCCTTCTGTTGGCAGCTCCCCTAGCACATTCTGGTATTATAAAAGCTATACCTCAGGAAGGAGGCTTTTAGTCCATATCCATCTCAGTTCCTTCAAGTCCTGTGGTCTGCTGCTGGTGGTGTCTTCAGCAATGGAGACTTTCTTTTTATCTCTGAAAGGGAACAAAAGATAACAAACAGTAATAGCTGAATATTACTTGTATAATCTCTTAGACAGCTCTGACCCAAAACTCAAAAGGTGCTTTCAAATGCATGGTACTGTGGGTTATTTTGTTAGTTTATGGCTCTTATAGCATTTTCAGCCTAAGTGACATAACCTCATCTCTAATTGGACAACAGCCTGCTCAACAGGTAAGAAATAAACATATCTAGTACTGAAAAACTAACCAACTAACCATGCTCATGAGGTCATGGGTCTTAGAGGAGAACTTAACTACCACAAATTTATCAGGACAGCATAATTCCTGATTGCATCCTAAAGTTTATTTTTATTCCCACAGATAACTGTAGTACTCACTCCTCATCAAAGAAGCTTCTCTTTGCAACAGAGATGTTACAGAAAACCTCAACTGGTCAAAATGCAGAGAACAAATAATCATGGGTGTCCACACCTAAATGGTATATTTACAGCACAAATCCTGAATCCAAGGTTTAGGGAATATCACAAAAGAGGAGACAAAAATTGGTAAGATCCAGAGAACCAGAAAAGTTGCTATGACATTATGTTTCCTAGAAATTACAGTGAAGCAATAACCATGATTCCCCACCTATATTGATGTCTAACAAGTCCTAAAAATGACACTCTCAATATTTAAGCTAATATGGAAACTGGAAATATTGCTGAGTCCGACATCTAGACAAAGAACTATAAGCGACTAAAGAATTTTGAAAGTGGAAGACAGTATTTTCTCCAAGAACTCCCTAGTTAGTTATCCAATACCAAGTGCTATATGCAAGCAACAATTAACTGGCATATCAGGGTTAATTTATATATTTCTGTGTACCAGACACTAAGCTTCAGGATTTGAATTTCACTACTGGATTGTTTCACTTTGCTTTGATTGTTTTTGATATTTGAGTTTTTTCTCTTTCTGAATAAGAAATTATATCATCTTTTTTCTTAAATTGGCCTACAGTTAAGAGACTAAACATTTGAAGACATTTGGCTTTTAAAATATCAAAATTAGTCTGGGCAGTGGAGGTGCACACCTTTAATTCCAGCACTTGGGAGGCAGAGGCAGGCAATCTCTGTGAGTTTGAGGCCAGTTTTGTATACAAAAGCTAGTTCCAGGACAAGCCACAAGAGCTACAGAGAAACTCTGTCTTGAAAAAAAATGTCAAAATTATTTAAAGACTGTAAAGTTGTGAGTGTCTTTATACTATAAAACTAATAAGAAATTGTGGAAATGCAGAATTTAAATTGTATCATTCAATGGTGGTATATTTGTGATATGAAGTGGTGGAGTGGAGTGTCCAAGCTAGTATTAATTGTCAACATCTCACAGCCTAGATTCATCTGAGTAGGAAAGCTCAACTGATGATTTTCTAGATTAGATTGGCCTGTGAGCATGTGGATTGCATTTCTTCAATGAAAGAGAATTGATGTGGGAGTGTCATATATCAATCTGTTGATTTCATTGGTTAAGGAATAAAGAAACTGCCTAGGCCCCTTGATAGGCCAACCCTTAGGTGGGTGGAGTAAACAGAACAGGATGCTGGGAGAAAGAAGCTGAGTCAGTGAATTGCCATGATTCTCCCATTCCAGGCAGACGCAGGTTAAGATCATTCCTGGTAAGCCAGCTCGTGAGCTACATGAATATTAGAAATGGGCTAGTCCAGGTGTGAGAGTTAGCTGAGAAAAGGCTAGATGTAATGGGCCAAGTAGTGTTTAAAAGAATACAGTTTTCGTGTAATTATTTTGGGGCATAAGCTAGCCATGCGGGCGGCCGGGTGCTGGGGACGCAGCTCCGCTGCTCCTAATTCAACAGAGAATCCATTCTATTCCTACTCAGCCTTTATGCTGAGCATATTCTAGTTATTCATGAACTAGAGAGAAAGCTACAAAGCAGTATTCTATGATTTCCTCTTCAAGCTCCCCTTTGAGTTCCTGCTCTGGCTTCCCTCAATGGCAGAGTATAACCTGTAAAATACAATGAACTTTTTCCTCCCCTAAGTTCATTTTAGTCATCTTTTTAAATCACAGAAATATTTTCAAAAATGCTAGAATATAAATCTTACTTTTTCAAAGAAATGTGGTAATTTTACAGAAATACAGATCCACTAAATGGTGATCTTGTGTACAAATTCTCTAAATCAATAACATAACAAATGTTTCTTTGGATGTTAATCAGTATTCTACAAAGAAATAACTTCTAGGTCAGATATATTTGGAAATAATAGGATAATAAAAATAAAAAATAGAATTTTTTATTATACCAATTCACAAAGCCTTTATGTATTAATGTTAACTGAAATTTCTCAAGATGAAATAGCTTATAAAATATATATTTCTGAATTACCCTGAAGGATAATTTCTTTTTCTTTTATTTACTTTAGGTGCTTATGATGTGAGCACATAAAATTTATTGATTGCTCTTTGATTTATCACCCCAATTGTTTGCTTTTTACAGACATTGAAATGATTTTATAACTATACATTGTATAAATATGTCAAGTTAGCATACCTCTTTATGTCCTAAGGATGCATGAATATATCTCATTAAAAATGGTTCCATCTTTGTTTTCCAAATTAATTGTTCTCATTTTTTGTAACTTTTATTGAAATCTTCATAGAATGTATGCTGTATCTATATTCTCCTTTTTCAACTACTCAATGATCCATTCTGCCTTCCCCCAGACACCCAAACTTGTGCTTCTCATATACTCCTGGATGTGTGGTCTTCTGTTGGAGCATGGTTGACATACCAGGGGCTTTTCTCTTAACCTTGATTATCCCTGTCCTAGAAAATTGTCAATAGTTAGGGAGTCGAACTTCATGCCCACATTCCATCTCCTTGATGGGACTTTTTATCTGGCTTAAACTTCAACAAGTAATGTTTTATGATGCTACAATCACTTTT
>NW_004949111.1:1849540-1856585 GCF_000317375.1 Microtus ochrogaster
GGAGATCTACTATTGTTCACTACAATGACATTTTTGAAAAGTATTTAGTGATTCTACAATAATAAATTTCCACATGAGATTTTTGAAAAATATTTACTGTTCCTTATACCTTTCCATATCACTATTTGCAACCCTCCTCCCATGACAATTTAACCATCTCTATCCCATTATGCCCAGTTAACTTCCCCTTTTATAATCACCACTTCCTATCTCTCCTCCAGAGAAAGCTCACTGTCTCCCATGGAACTTTACAAATTTTCAGACTTCCAGTGCCATTCCAAATGAAACACATATATCTGAACACTTAAATCTGAAACATCCACAAATGATAAAAAATGTATAATATTTGCCTTCCTGGCTTTTGTTTCCTCACTCAGAGTGAATATTTCAAGTTCCATCCATTTGTGTACAAAATCTTATAGTTTTCTTTTCCTGCATAATATACTACTTATAAATGTACCCAGAAATAAAGGGGTGGTTAAACAAAGACAAATCAATTATGATAATCTACCACACAAAAAGACTCAAGGACAGAAAACACATAATTTTCTCATCAGATGCAGGAAAGATCTCTGAAAAAGAAAGCCAATATCACCTCATCATAAAAAGACACAGAAAATCAATAGCAACAGGAAACATACTTCCATTTAGTATAGATAATATCTAAAAGTCCATAGCTAACACCTTGTTAAACATATTTTCACTAAAGTCAGAAACAAAGCAAAATGTCCATTCTTGGTTCCTCTCCTTTTCTGTTCAATAACATACTTGAAGCCTTACAGTAGTAAGACAAATGAGAAACAGACAAATAGAAAAGGAAGGAGTCCAAGTATCCTTACAAGAGATATAAATCTATACATAAAATAGTCTAATGACTCCATCAGAAAACCCCTACAGCTAATAAATACACTTAATACAACAGCAAGATAAAAAAAATTAATACACAGAATTTGGTAGCCTTCCAATATAAAATGACAATAATATTGAAAAATAAATCAGGGAACCAGTACCATTCTCAACAGTTTCAACTGTGCCTATGTCTTGGAGTAAACATAGCCCAGGAAGCAAAAGGCTTGAGCATTAAAAATGTTAAATCTATGGAAAAGTAAACTGAAGAAAATATAAGAAGAAAAGACATCACTTGTTTATGGATTGGAAAGATCAATATTGTTAAAATGTCCATGCTACCAAAATCTGTCTATAGATATGACATAATATCCATTTGAAATGATTTGTAGAAGCATACATCTCACTTAATTTATACATAAGAGTATTGATTTGAAATGTCTCCTGTTAATATTTCCTTTTCTAGATATTCAGGGACTGATAATGCCTAAAGAAAAATTACATGCATTAAAATTTTTATTTTTCTTCCATTGATTGTCCATAAGGTTACAGAATAATAATTAGGAAATCTCCCAGATATGAAAATTATTTAAGCACACTAAAGAAACCAGTCAACTGAACTATTTCTGTTCATAGGTTAACTGTTCTGATTAGGTTTCAGAAACTCTTTTCCAAAAAAAAATGTAAATTATAGAAAAAAGTCATCCAGGATGTGGTAGCAATTCTCTTGGTAATTAACTCTGATGGGATGAAATCACTATATTTTTCTCCAAGTTCACATTTTTGTAACCTGTTAAAAATCTTTGTTATAGGCAAAGTCTGTGAGTGAATAGCAGCTGTTATTGTAAGTAAAATAATACTGATTCTAAAACTTAGTTGCTATATGAAGAATAAAAATGATACTCAGTCAAAATAGGATTTATTTCAGGAGTTATTATGGTTCTTTTCTTTGTGAATTTTTTTACTGAATATTAGGTCAGTGGATAGAGCTGGAAAGCATACTGAGTGAGAAAACAGACTGAGAAAGACAAATATGACATGTTCTTGCTCATATATGAATCTTAGCATTGAAATTTGAGGTTTTCATACTTAATTTGGAGTACCCATAGAATCCAGAAAACTAGGAAAGGATTATTGATGCAGGGGATAATAGAACACAGCACCATGCTAGGTGCTTTTGGGAGGTGATGAAAAGCAAATGTCTATTGTCAAATGTTCTACTAATTAGGGTAACTTCCTCCCTTCTTTCTAACTTTCACTTTTTAGTGGAGAAGTAAACAGCTTTGACTGATAAATCCTTCAAATCACTATTGCTGTCTCTTTCTAGATTGGAAGTAATAGGCCAAAATCAACATCCAAAAAACACTATAATAAATCCAAGTTGTCTCAAAGGAAGAGGAAACAACCTCTATCACCATAATTTTCTTTCCATTCAGAAACAGACTACACTATTTTGCTTTAATTAAGTATGCAAGAGAATATATTTTCTCATTTTAAATTTTATCCTCGTGTCATTTATGCAAGAGAATATATTTTCTCATTTTAAATTTTATCCTCGTGTTATTTATCATTTATTTGCCACCTAACATCTGAAGTCAACAAATATTTACTGATTAGCCATAATTTTCCAAATTTCATTCAAATGATACTGTATATTAACAAAGCCTTCAAGAACTGGCTTATTGTGTTCTAGTATAATATCTAGAATATAATTCCTATTGATTTTTATAAGAGCTTCTTAATTAAATATCAAATATCATTTCTCAAAATAGATTAAATGAAATACCTCAATATATTTATTAATTTACTTATAAATTTTTACAGCTGCATGCATGAGTATCACTCCCAAGTCCTCTGCCTCCAAATTCATACTCTCAAATTATTATTATTGTATGTATATACAATTGTTTACTATTGGTGAGGATTTATATCACAAACAAGTTAATTATGAACAATGGTGTTTTAAAAATATTCTATGAGAATTTTGGATGTGACATATATCCATACGCTTTACTTTCCTCTTCTATTGGAAATAGTTTTTATCCATAAAATATATTTTTATTATGGTGTTGTAAGAGGCTGCTTGTTTGTTCCCAGCTGCTTGTTCCCAAAATAACCACTCAGAAACTGTATTATTAAATCACTGCTTGGCCCATTAGCTCTAGATTCTCAATGGCTAACTTTTATGTCTTAATTTAACCCATTTCTATTAATCTGTGTATTGCCACACGGCTGTGGCTTACCAGCAAGATTCCATCCTGCATCTGTCTCTGGTGGCACTACATAGCTTCTCCCTGACCCTGCCTTCTGTTTCCCAGCATTCCATTTAGTTTTCCCTGCCTAGATCTTTCTGCCCTGCTCCGCTATAGACTCAAAGCAGTTTCTTTATTAATCAATGGTATTCACAGCATACAGTGGGGAATCCCACATCATTGTGGTTTTGCCTTCATCAATTTCTTCAAGATCTTCCCAATTTCCCTCCCAAATAAATCCACACCCTTTTGTTTTTCCTCAGAAAAATGTCAAGTATCCAACAAATAAAAAATGAATAAAACAAGAAAATAAAAACACAAATAAATAAACCCTAATAGGTCAAAACAAACAAACAAATAGAAGAAAAATATTTTCTTTACACCAAAGAAGCACAAGCAGCATACAGAGATTGCTTCCGGGTTAGGGATGGGGAAGTATGTCTACTTCTCTACTCAGCACTACCCTCCTATCTCTTTTAGACCCATGCACACATTTTGCATTCTGCCATAGTTTATGAGTTCATATGTACATCAGTTCTGTTCTATTTAAAGAGCCATTTTTTCTTGGATTTCTTCTATCCTACTTGTTTTTAAAATCTCTTCTCTTCCTCTTCTGCAGTTAAGTGATCCCCAATGGGAGGGATTTGTTCTGGATATCTCATTTAGGACTGTGTGTTGCAAGGACTCTCATTCTCTGTGCATTGTTCAGCTGTGGGTCTCTGTATTTGTTTCTATCTGCCACAGAAGGAAGATTTTCTGATGATTTATGAGTATAGCAGAATGCTGTTAGGAGTAATTGTATGGCTATTTCTTTAGTAAAATAATAGTATGTGGTTTTCTCTTAGGTCTCTGACATATTAGGTCTCAAGTTCTTGGTGACCCAAGCAGTGCAGGGTATAAATTTCATCTCATGGAGTGAGATTTAACTACCATTATATATGTTGGTTACTTACACAAGCTTTTAGCCACCAATGCACTAGGGTATCTTGTGGGCATCTCTTCACTGTAGATCAAAGAGTTTGATGTTCATTTCTACTTTGGTACCATAAAAAATACCTTCCAGTACAATAATCACTAATTGAAAGTGCTGAAGGCTCTAGATAAACACCAAACTTGAATCCTACACGTTCAATGAGTTGTGTAGGTTTTATCTTCAGTAGTAGGACCTTTCTATCAGTATGTTGAGAATAGGCAACATCCTTGGAAATACTCTGTGCTGTTTGGGAGTTTCAGTGGGAGTCCCTTTGTCACTGGAAGCTTCATTTGGTGATGAGAGATGTCCTGCTGTAGCTCCATCCTCCCATTATTTGGCAATTTCATTTGTATTACCTTTATATATGTTTACATTTAAGGAGCATCTACTGTATTGGGATTCCATACAAACCCTCAAATGGCTCTTAATATTAGCTGTGCCTCCCTATATTTCCTCACTTTCCCCCTCTTTACTTCCTTTCCCTCTTTGCTTCTCCTGTTCCTGTTTTTTTTTTCCTTGTCCATCTGCAGCTGTCTATTCTATTTACCCTTCATTAGGAGAACAATACTTGCCCTAACATTACTTTTTTCTGTACTTGAACTCTTCTGTTATACAGATTTTAGGTTGCTAATTGAGGACTTAACAGCTAACACCCACATATAAGCAAATATATGCTCTATTTGTCTTTTTTGGTATAGGTTATCTCACTCAGAATGATATTTTTATTTTACCTCTATTGATTTACTTATGAATTTCATGTTTAATGGTTGAGTAATATTTCATTTTGAAATGCATCACATATTTTAAAGGTATTTTTTAGATTGAATAATAATACACCAATATTTTAGAAATAACAGAGCATTTAGAAAAGCATAAGGGTGCTTTCTAGTGGAAAAGCAAGTAAAGTCATGTAAATTCCATATGCTAGTTTGGATATTTGGAAGGTCTTGTGCTTTCAGTGAACTGCTAACTTTGTACAATTTGATATAACTTTAAAGATCTTAGGAATGACATTGATTACTATCTCTTGGATGTGTATTTTACCGATTACCAATACACCCAGAGAATATGGAAGTCATCTAGAGTATTTCTTTGTCAACTCAAACACGTTTCCTTTTTTCCTATTCATTTTTTTAAAATTAATTTTTAACATGATCTTTTCTCATGTTATATACCTATCCCAGTCCTACTCTCTCTCATCCTTCTGCTCTACCACTTTCCTCCCACCCTACCCTCCATTCAATCTCAGAAAGGGTAAGGCTTGCCACAGGGAGTCAAAAGTCTGACACATCACTTTGAGGCAGGATCAAGGCCCTCCCTGTTATATTTATGGTGAGCAAAGTATCCCTCCCAAAAAGAATGGACTCCAAAAAGCCAGTTCAAACACTAGGGATTAATCCTGGTCCCTCTGTCAGTGGCCACGAAAACTGTCCTAGCCACACAAGTGTCACCCACATTCAGAGGGCCTAGTTTGATCCTATGCATGTTTCCCGACTATCAGTCCAGAGTGAATGAGTTCCCACTAGCTCAGGTCAGTTGTTTCTACAAGTATCCCCACCATGGTCTTGAACTCTCTGTTCATATTCTCACTCCTCCCTCTCTTGGACTGGTCTCCGGAAGGTCAGCCCAGTGCTTAGTTCTGATCTCTGCATCAGTTGTTGGATGAAGGTTCTATGATGACAGTTAAGATAATCATTAATCTGATAACAGGGGAAGGCCAGTTCAGGCACCTTCTCCACTCATGTTTTGAGTCTTAGCTGAGGTCATCTTGTATATTCCTGGGAATTTCCCTGATGCCAGCTTTCACACTAGCTCCATAATTACTCCCTCAATCAAGATATCTATTTCCTTGTTCTCCCTCATTGTCATTACCCCAACTCGACCATCCTGTTCCTCATGTTCTTCTCCTCCATCCCCTTCTCTCTTCCCTCTCCCTTTCCACCCTCCCTTCTTCCTCACTACACTCTCAGTTTTTTAAGGATATCTTGTGTTTTTCCCATTCTCCAGGGTATCCCGTATCACATCTTCTTTACCCACTCATCCACTGATGGCTGTGTCCAATTTCTCATTGTTATGAATAGAACAGTAATAAATACGTTTGAGTAAATATCTTTGCAGTAGGATAGTGTCCTTTTGGGAAATGCTCAAGAGCAGTACATACGGATTTTGAGGTAGATCTATCCTCATATTTCTGAGGAATTGTCAGACTGATTTTCATAGTATCTGAACAAGTTTGCACTCCCACCACCAATAGATGAGCGTACTCCTTACTCCACACCCTGACCTTCATCATTTGTCACTTGTTTATCATCTCAGTGTAAGATGAAATCTCAGAGTAATTTTTATTTGCATTTCCCAGATGACTAAGATGTTGAGCATTTCTTTAGGTGCTTCTTGGCCATCTCAATCCCTCCCTCCTTCTCTCTCTCTCTCTCTCTCTCTCTCTCTCTCTCTCTCTGTGTGTGTGTGTGTGTGTGTGTGTGTGTGTGTGTGTGTGTGTTTCTCTGTAGAATTTATGTTTGCATCTGTCCTCAATATATTATATTAACTGGGTTGTTTGTTTTCCTGATGCCCAACTTTTTGGGTTCGGTATATATTTTAGATACTAGTTCACTATCAGATATTCAGTTAGTAAAAGTATTTTTCCATTCTCTAGCATGTTGTTTCACCTGGATTATGACATTCTTTGCCATATAGAAGCTTTTCAGTTTCGGAAGGTCCCATTTATCAAATGTTGTTCTTGGTATTTGTGGTACTGGTGTTCTTTTCAGAAAGACTTTCCCTGTGACAATGAGTTCAAGACTATTCACCACATTCTTTTTCTATCACACTCAGTATATCTGCTCTGAAATTTAGGTCATTAATCAGCTTGATGTTTTTGTGCTGGCTGACAAGTGAATGTATTTGTACGTTTTTAAAAAAAATTATTAAAAATTTCCACCTCCTCCCCTCCTTCAATTTTCCTCCCCTTCCC
>NW_004949111.1:1886614-1894987 GCF_000317375.1 Microtus ochrogaster
GCAGCCCTGCCGCTCCTATTACAACAGCTGGAGGCAGTGTAAACGTGTCTATTCACTTTGGAAATCCATATGGTGTTTTTTAGAAAACTGTGAATCTACCTCAAAACCCATCATCACCATTTTTGGGTATATATCCAAAGGATGCTCATTATACCACAAGGACATGGGCTCAACTATGTTCACAGCAACCTTGTTTGTCCTGGTCAGAACCTGAAAACAACCAAAGAATGGTTAAGAAAAATGTGGTACATTTACATGATGGAGCACAAACTATCTTATCAAGACTAAACAAGACAACTCAGTAGGTGGAAAATGGTCCCAGGGCAGAAAAATTTTCAATTATAAACAAAATAGGAAAAACATTGTCATATGTTATTTTATGAATTTAAATTTATGTTTATAAATTTTATAGCATTTTAGTATGCTTAAATATTTCATTCTCACGTTGATAGTTGTCACAGTTTGCTTATTTTATAGTACACACTTGTTTGCTTATCTATTAATTTGTGAGGTTATTTAATCTTTTGTTACATTGTTCATTTTCTTTCATCAGTGTTTTATAGTTTCAATTCTAAGATGTTTCACCTACTTGGTTATGTTTATTCCTAGGTATTTTATTTGCTAAGGGTATGATAAATATGATTGCTTTCCTCATTTACTTCTCAGCATGTTTTTTATTGGCATTCATAAAAGCTATTCATATTTATTCTTAATTTTATATGTTTATATTTTGTTGAAAATACTAATCAGATTTGTAATATTTCTAATGTGCTCCTTAATATTTCTTCCAATATTGGATCATGCCATCAGAAAATGGGGATAATTTTATTTTTTTCCTTTCCTATTTTATTCCATTTTCTTGTATTAGTAATCTGGTTAAGACTGTAACAATTAACAATCCCAGACAACTTTGACAATAATGAGAATACTAAGAGAGATATGCATAGATCTAATCTACATGGGAAGTAGAAAAAGACAAGATATCCTGAGTAAACTGGGAACATGGGGACCTTCAGGCAAGGTTGAAGGGGAGGGGAGAGGCAGGGAGGGGAGCAGAGAAAAATGTAGAGCTCAATAAAAATCAATAAAAAGACTGCAACAATTATATTAAATAATAATACTGAGAGTTGACACTTCTATATTATTCTTGATTTTAAAGAAAAAGAATAATTTTTTTCTCATTTAGTGTAATGTATTTACAATGTTGTCATATGTGTATTTCTATAATGATTTGCACCCTATCATTCTATTTTATTCAGTGATATTATCATTAATTGATGTCTAATTCTGACAAAATGTTTTCTACTTCTATTAAGATGTTTATGTGAATTTCTGTTCTTGAATCTGTTTATGTGATGGAATTACATGCACTGATTTGTAGTGAAGAATTGTGGGCAGGCCTGCTTTTCGTCCTGCCCAGCTCCTGCACAGCTAGCTATATACCTGAAATAATTAAAAGAAACTGTATTCTTTTAAACACTGCCTGGCCCATTATCTCCAGTCTCTTATTGGATAACTGTCATATCTTGATTAACCCATTTCTATTAATTTGTGTAGCACCATGAGGTGGTGGCTTACCAGGAAGATTCTACCCAATGTCCATCTTGGGTCAGAGATTCATGGCATATGCCTCACTTCCCTTCTTCCCAGCATTCTGTTCTGTCTACTCCACCTATCTAAATCCTGCCCTACCAAAAAGCCAAGGCAGTTTCTTTATTAGCCAATGAAAGTAACAAATAGACAGACAGATGACCCTCCACCATCAATGATTATCATATATTGAGTTATCTTTTTATTCCATTAATGGAATCATCTTCAATGTCAATTATGCTATTTTAAATATGCTGTTGAATCTCGTTTCCATTTGTTTTGCTTTCTGTGTCTTGATTTATGAAGCCTAGTATATAACTTTCTTTAAGTTGCTGTTGGGACCTTACATAGTATTGTTATTAAGATAATAATATCATCATATAATAGAACTTGGTAGCATTCCTTCCTTTCTATCTTATAGAAAAATTTTAGTACATTGATATTAGTACTTCTATAAATTTCTTTTAGAACTCAGCAGTAACTATATCTGTTATTTGGCTCTCCTTTTCAATCTCTTCTTGCATTTCAGATCCAGTTATACTGATTTTATTCGTGTCATAATTTCTATTGCTGCAATGAAAGACCATGATCAAAAGGCAAGTTGAGGAAAAAGGGGCCTTATTTGGTTTAGACTCCATATTGCTGTTTAATATTGAAGGAAGTCAGGACAGAAACTCAAACAGGGCAGGAACGTAGAAGAATGATCTGATGCCAAGGGCATGCAAAGGTGCTAATTACTGACTTGATCCTCATAACTTGCCCTGCCTGCTTTCTTATAGAGCCCAGGGCCACCAGTCCAGGGATGGAATGACCCACAATGACAGGGCACTCACATCAATCTCTAGTTAAGAAAATGACTTACAACTATATTATGTGGAGACATTTTCTCTTATGCCTCTTTTCAAATAACTTTAGCTTTTGTCAAATTGACATAAAACTATTCAGTACAGTTACACTGGTTCAATTTAAGTATGTCATGATTTTAGATATTGCTTTATCCACCTTCTATCAATATATTTTTATAATATTCCATAAGGAACCCTTGGGGTATATTAATATGTGTAGTAATATTGTGCTTTCCACCTTTAATTTTTTACATGGGTATCTTATTTCTTTCTTTTTGTTAATGTGGTTACGTGCATATCTGTTTGTTTTATTTTATTTTTTTGTGTTTTATTTTTATTTTATTTTTGAAATCATAATATAATTAGATCATATCTTCCTTCCCTTTCCTCTATCCACACCCTCCTATGTAATCCTCTGTAGAATATTATTTTAGGTGTGTTACTTTTGTTTATGTTGTGCAACATTTGTGCAATGATGTAAAGATGTGCTGTTTCTGTTTATGGTGTATTTCTTTAACTCTGTGAAGCTGTGATTTCTTGCCTGTCTAAAACATCTGCTGGTCTAATAAAGAGATGAAAGGCTAATAGTGAAGTGATGGAAAGGATAGGTGTGGCAGGCAGGCAGAGAGTATAAATTGAGGGAGAAATGAGGAGAAAAGAGAGGAGCAAGAACAAAGAAAGGAGGAATAAGAGAAAAAAGGAGAAGGGAGGGTAAGAGTACAAGGAGAGGAGAATGTCAGGGACCAGTCACCAGACATGCAGCTAGCTATGAAGAAAAAGAGAAAGTAAGATATACTGAAGTAAGAAAAGGAAAAAAGCTGGAGGCAAAATGAAGATGGGATAGTTTAAGATAAGTAAAGCTGGCTAGAAATAATCCAAGATAAGCCTGGGCATTTATAAGTAAGAATAAGCCTCAGTGTGTGATTGATTTGGGAGCTGGGTGGTAGCCCCCCACCCCAAGGAGGCAAAAAGTAAGAGCAAAGAGTCCAAGAATTCAAAACATTTTGGCATACAAATGTGGGGCTAGAGTAAAAGAAAATTTAACAACACTCCTCCTTGCTCTTTGCTCTCCTTCAAATTCATGGAATCTTTTTTTCATTAATTGTCATATATACATATTTATACACAAAACTGTTCAATCTGTATGTGTATTTCCTGGGTTGACAGTTTGCTATTGAATAATCAACTAGTATGCTCTTCCTGGGGAGAAGACTATTTCTCCTCCTCTCAGCATTCCTTAGTTGCCTGTGTTTCTTTGTGTAGGATTGTGACATCACGGTACTCTCTGCCTACTTTAACATGTCTATTGTTATATTTGTTCAGCTCATGTACAGGCAGTCATGTTGGTGAAACTTTGTGGGTGTAGTTTATACAATTACTAGAGAGAAATTCTCACAAATGACTCTGATACCCTGGAACTTAAGTTTCTTCATCCACTCTGATACAATAGTCCTAGATTCTTAACTCTTCTACAATAGTCCTAGATTCTTAGGTATGGAAGTTGCTTTTTAGAAGTATGTTTTGATATTTGTAGTAATATTTATTTTTTTACCTCTAAATTTCTAAATATGTCTCAACTGTCCTTATTTTGTTTGCTGGAACTAGGTGTTCATCAATTTTACTGTGTTTTCTTTGCTTTTATTTTTGTTTTGATTTTTAAATAAACAAGTTGTGACAAGTGTGGTTATGAACACATATAATCTCACATAGGAGGTAGAAACAAGAAGATAAGAAGATCAATGCCAGCTTTGAGTATAGCTTTGAGTGCATAGTGTATTTGAGGCCACCTTGGGCTACATAGAACCTTGTTCTAAATGTACCAACACACAAATAAAACTAGCCAGTTGGACTTCCAAGTAAGAAGATTGCTTAGGAGCTGAATCTACATAACTCAATGAAGAAGAAGAATCAGTACTAAAACATAGACATTATTCTTATAAGAGAAAAATCCAAGGAAACAATAAAATAAATAAGCCGAGGTGAGACCTATGAAAGCTACCAAAGGAAATCCACAAAAATGGTTATAATCTGATAACTACCCAAATTAATAAAGTTAACCCACTATTTAAGTTGTGCTTGTGTCAGCAGCAGCACCTGGGATAGGTTTGCCATCTTCTGAGCAGTGTGACCATATGAATAAATAAAAAACTGATCAAGTTGTAATGCCATCTCATAGTGCTATATGCATAGTAGGTGGAAAGACACCCAGAGTGGAGAGCTGGATGTGAAAATTGCAAAACAGCCCATTGCAGGAGCATAAACTTAGGTAACCAGAAGACTCCTAATGTGAATACTTAATAAATGCTCTACCTTAATGGATAGAAAATAGAAATCTGAGGTCTAGTCAGGAAAAAAGCCTAGCAATTGAAGAAATCAAGAGCCTGTGCAGGGCTTCTCCAAGAGCTCAGGGATTTAGAGACAGATATCTCCAAGTAGAAGATATCCTTATCAGCATTCAGAGACACAGTTGGAACTGGCCAGCAGGAGAGCTGAGACCTGAGAATTTATGCAGAAACTGGCACTGCACACCATATTTCTTTCAAAAAGGAAGAAAATACCTAACTAACATGTGAATCACTGAGACTAGCAGCTGACCCTACCTCCCACTATCACAAGTCTTCAGAGTTTACTTCACAAAATATTCAAGAGTATGAGAAAAACCACAGTAATAAAAGGACAAGGAACAATGTTATAAGGTACAATGGGCCCTGGTCAAGAATTCATCGGTGCTTATGCCAGTGGGTCTGGATAGTTCTATGTAGCCATATTTTCTTTCCACTGATTGGGCTACTGGACAGCCAGTCATTCCCATTAATTGGGAATGCAGTAATGTTACTGGTATGTGGAACCTATCTAACAGTCTGTGTTTTCAGAAAACAAGTAATTTATCTCTGCTAAATTTTCCTTCTCTTTGTGCTGTTATTAGCAATGCCTCTATAAATAATTTTGCCCCTGTTCTACCAATGCTTCTGCTATTGGCTTTCATAATATATGGATGACATTATATGATATTCACAATGCCACCTCTCATGAGGCTCCAGCCAACTAAATGTTGACCCAGTCCTATAGTTTATAAGTTTGTAGTACTAGCATTATGGCTAGAATGCATTACCAATACTCCCTATACTTTATACAGTTCATTATGGTGGTGGGGAGTATTGGTAATGCAACAATTTCTCAAGAGTTTCATTTCCAAAATCCAGCCCAATATCGGATAGTGCCTACCTTCACAGGGTGGAAGTCTAAATTTTGGGCCCTTGGCTGTGCAAGATTCTAACTTGTTTAATGACACAGCAAAATAAAATGTGACAAGTATCTTTAAAGGTATCTTACAGATAAAATAAAACCAAAGTAAGACTTTTCATACAGCTGTCTGTATGTCAGGGCCATTTTGATTTCTTTTAACTAACCACACCTTAAATGATTTTACCCGTAACTGCTATCAAGTTTCATGTTATTTAAACATTTGTTGGGCCAATGACACAGCCGCTGTTATAGTTTATGTGCCAGGCCTGGTGTCCATGCCAGTAAACATCACCCACAATGATCAGCTGCTACTGAGTCGCCTTCACCAAGATTTTGAAATCACTGCAGTTGTAGTGATCACTATTGTCACCTCTGTGGCCTCTGCTGCAGCAGCCAAAATTGCCATCATTCAGAGTGCTGTTGTGGCTAGCACTGTCGATTCCCTAGCCAGACAGGTTGCCATTGCTATAGAGACCCAAAATTCCCTTAATGTTTACCAGGACATTATACAACTTAACTTACAGACTGCCCTTTTACAGTAACAGTTAGACTTTTTATGGGATGTACAAATGGGTAGTTGTTTTCCTTTTTTCCATCACATTTGTGTCACAACTGGGTCAGTCAAGAATCTTAGTACTACTCTCCTCCAGTTAAATCCCTATCTTAACAGACCGTAAAACATGCAGTTTCTTAATTTTACTACATCCCTAGCTAGAGATATTCTCAAGATTAATATGAATTGTGTTCCTCCCACTACCATTGTTTCTCTCACTAAGGGCATTCTTTATGGCCTAGGCTTGCTAAAGATCTGGTCTGGGACTGTTGCCTTAGAAACTCTTGTACCTGGAGGGTCTCTATTTCTTTGCCTTTACAACAGGTGTCAGTGACAGCAACAACAGCAATTTAATATCACTACTAAATACTAATGCTTGCCTAATTAAGTGGGCTTCCTCTGAGAGAAGTATGGGTCAACATGCTATGGAAAGTCCAGTAATTCAAAGACATGCAAGACATGATCCTGTTACAATCAACCTAAGACAGAGAACTTATGTGTAAAGGCAAGTGTTCTGGTTGATGAGTAATATGTAAATTTACCCTTCTACAACCTAAGACAAGCTTGTTCTAATTATATAGAAAAGTGGGAGCTATTGGGATTTGCAGACCCTCAGACCCTGAACTTTCTATGATCTTTTGCCTGCTGGAGTAAAAAAACTTGTTTTTCTGTGCTTGTAGTTGTTCTGAGCACCGAATGTTTTGACCCTCATGAGTTTCTGAAAACAAGGAAGTGGTTTAGTAATCTGATAGCTTCATGGCACGCAGTGGAAATTTCTCAGAGTATGGCTACTAGTCAAGGAGAGTGCTATATAACCTGACTGTGAACAAATAAAATTGAAATTCTTGCTTCAAGAGTGACCCACATCTCTTGTGTGCTCTTTAATTCCCAGACCCTTGCTCAATTGCAGTTCCTGGTGGTGCAGGCACCACAGATGTATAGCTTGATCTGCTTTGTGGGACTCCTAACAGTGGAAACAGGAATTATCCCTAACACTTGGCTGGCTTTTGGGAACCTATTCTTTATATTGAGTTGACTTGTCCAGGGTTAATACAAGGGGAGGTGCCTAGTCTTACTGCAACTTGATATGCCATGTTTTTTTATATACATGAAAGACCAGCCCTTTTCTGAAAAAAAAAATGGAGAAGCACTGGATAGGGTCGGCAGAAAAGAATAGGGGAGGGAATCGGAGGAGGGGAGAAAGGGTAAATGTGGTGATGAATTGAAAGGAAGAAAGGAAGAAGGGAGGGATGAATGAAAGAAAGGAAGAAAGGAGGGAAGAAAAGAATATTCATATGCAAGCAGGGAACTAGAGATGATAATCCAAATATGATGTAGTTTTATTAGATCTAAGTTTAGTGTATTTTGAAAGTTTATTATACAGTCAGGCATATTAGCACATATATAACAAACCAGAATTTATGAAGTTGAGGTAAAAAGATTAGGATTTTTAAGCCAGCCAGAACTACATAACAAGGCCTTGCCCCAGTGAAATAAATCAAACTTTATTAAAGGTTGTCAGAATAATTAGTTCTCATTCATTATCAAAAGAGACATGTTTCAAAAACATAAACAGGTAAAATCAGTTTTCACTTTTTTTTACTAGTGAAAACCTGTGCTGAATAAAGAGGTTCCCATGATGGAAGCAAAAGGTTCTTAACCATCTAGTATTTTGAAAGATTTGGAATGGCCCTCCTTCAAAACACTTGGGTAATGTTAATAGCATAAAAGACGCAAGGGGCCAAATTGCACTTTAAATCTTTTTTTGTCAAAAGAAAACATTGACTTCTTTTACTTATAAGTCAGTTTTTAGCGTAATTACACATATATTTACACTTCATGGTAGAACTTCTGTGTAAATTATAATAATATAAAAAATTCCTAATGTGAATTTCTATCACTATCCCAGGCTTTTTCATCTATACAAGACTAGAATTGCTTATTTTATCTTAAAAATATTCTGTAATGTCCATAAGTAATTCTCCAAAATGAAATACTATAATTCAATTTAGCACTTTCTCTAGCGACTTTTAAGAGATATTTTACAAGTGGCTCTGATTTTGTCAAGGAATAAGACCCTATTCTGCACTTTTTTTTTAAGATGGAACAGTTTTTTTTTATTTCTTTTTTTCAGAGTTT
>NW_004949111.1:1897075-1901190 GCF_000317375.1 Microtus ochrogaster
GCGATAGATATGTATTTATTTGCAGTCTTCTATATGTTGACATCCAGTTATGCCAGCACCATTTGTTAAAGATGTCTTCCTTTTTCCACTGTATAATTTTGGCTTCTTTGTCCAAAATCAGGTGTTCATAGGTGTGTGGATTAATGTCAGGGCCTTGATTCAATTACGTTGGTTTACATGTCTGTTTCATGCTGACACTAAACTGTTTTTATTACTATAGCTCGGTAGTAGAGTTTGAAGTCAGGGATGGTGATGCCTCTGGCAGTTCCTTCATTGTCCAGGATTGTTTTAGCTATTCATGATTTTTGTTTTTCCATATGACGTTGAGTATTGTTCCTTCAAGGTCTGTGAAGAATTGTGTTGGGATTTTGATGGGAAATGCATTGAATCAGTAGACTGCTTTTGGTAAGATCACCATTTTTATTATGCTAATTTTATGGATCCAAGAGCATAGAAGATCTTTTCATTTTCTGATATCTTCCTAAATTTCTTTCTTTAGAGACTAAAATTTCTTGTCATACAGGTGGTTCATTTGTTTGGTTAGAGTTACCCCTAGATATTTTGTATTTGTGGTATTATAAAGGGTGATTTCTTTCACAGTCCATTTATCACTTGTGTATAGGAGGGCTACCGATTTTTTTCCTTTGAGTTAATCTTGTATCCCACCACATTACTGAAGGTGTTTTTCAGCTGTAGGCCTTCCCGGGTAGAGTTTTTGGTATCACACATGTATGCTATCATATCATCTCTGGATAACAAAAGTTTGCCTTTTTCCTTTCTAATTTGTATCCCCATGATCTCCTTTTGTTGTCTTAATGCTCCAGGTAGAAGTTCCAGTACTATATTGAGTAAACAAGGAGGGAGTGGACAGCCTTGTCTTTTTCCTGATTTATGAAATCACTTTGAGTTTCTCACCATTTAATTTGATATTGGCTGTTGACTTCATTTAAATTACTTGTTTTATGTTTAGTTATGTTCCTTGCATTCCTGGTCTCTCCAAGACCTTTATCATAAAGGGGTGTTGGATTTTTTCAAAGGAATTTTCAGAATCTAATGAGATGTTCATGCATTTTTTTTTCAGTTTCTTTATATGTTGGATTACATTGTCAGATTTTAGTATGTTGAACAAACCATTCATCTCTTAGATGAAGTCTACTTGAACACGGTGAATGATTTTAGTGTTGTGTTCTTAGATTTGCTTTGATAATATTTTATTGAGTATTTTTATAACAATATTTATGAGGGAGATTGCTCTGTAGTTCTCTTTTTTGTTGTATCTTTGTATGTTTGGGGTATCATGGTAACTATAGTCTGGTAAAAGGACTTTGGAAATGTTCCTTCTGTTTCTATTGTGTGGAACAATTTGAGGAGTATTTGAAGTAGCTTTTTCTTGAAATTCTGGTAGACTTCTGTGTTAAAATAATTTGGTCCTGGGCATTTTTTTTGGTTTGAAGACTTTTAATAACTGCTTCTATTTCCTTAAGGGTTATAGTTTATTTAAATTTTTTATATGGTTTTGATTTAGATATTGTATGTGGAACCTATCCATAAAATTGATTTTTTTAATAATTTTCCAATATTGTGAAGTATGGATTTTTGATATATGTTCTGAATTTCCTGAATGTCTTTTATTATGTCCTCCTTTTCACTTCTGATTTGGCTAATTTGAAAATTCTGTCTGTCTTTTAGCTAATTTGGATAGGGGTTTGACTATCTTGTTGATTTTCTTAAAGATCCAACTCTTTGTTTCCTTGATTTTTTATATTATTTACTTTGTCTCTATTTTATTGACTTCAGCCCTCAATTTGATTATTTCCTGGCATCTACTCCTCCTGGGTGAGTTTGATTATTTTCGTGCTAGAGCTTTCAGGTGTTCTGTTAATTCACTATTGGGGTATTTCTCCAACTTTTTTTTATGTAGGTATTTAGTGCTATGAACTGTTCTCTTAGTACTGCTTTCCATAATGTCCCATAAGCTTGGTTATGTTGTACCTTCATTTTCCTTGAATTATAGGAGGTCTTTAATTTCTTTATTTTTTCCTTGAACCAGGGATGATGCAGTTGAGCGTTATTCAGTTTCCATGGGTTGGTAACCTTTCTGTAATCTGTGTTGTAGTTGAATTCTAACTTTAAGTCATGGTGATCCGATAAGATACAGTTTTTTTTTTTTTTACCAAATATTTTGTATTTGTTAAGATTTGCTTTGTGAGAGAGTATATGATTATTTATACAGAATGTTTCATGAAGTGCTGAGTAGAGGTATATTCTTTTGTTTTTGGGTGCAATTTCCTGAAGCCCATTTGAGTCATAACATCTGTTAGTTAGTTTCCATGTATCTCTGTTAATTTTCTGTCTGGCAGACATGTCCCTTGGTGAGAGTGGGATAGTGAAGTCTTCCACTATTAGTATGTGGGTTTGATGCCTTTTGTGGGGGCATACATGTTCAGATTTGAGACTTCATCTTGATAGATTTCTCTTGTGATGAGTGTGAAATATCATTTTTCATCTCTTTAAATTACCTTTAGTTTGGAGTTATTTTGTTAGATATTTGGATAGCTACACAAGCTTGCTTCTTATGCCCAATTGATTGGAAGCACTTTCCCCAACCCTTTACCCCGAAGAAATGTCTGTTTTTGAAATTGAGGTGTATTTTTTTATAAAGCATAAGGATGGATTCTTTTTTTAATCCATTCTGTTAGCCTATGTCTTTTTATAGGTGAGTTGAGTCTATTGATATTAAAGGATATTAATGACCAGGGATTGTTAATTACTGGTTTTTGTTTTGTTTTCTTTTTTTTTTTTTTTTGGTGATAATTTCCTCCTTAAGTGTCTCTATCATCTTTATAACATTATATAACATTATTTTTTGTAACTTTTTTAAAAATGATTTTTATTGAGCTCTACATTTTTCTCTGCTCCCCTCCATGGCTTTCCCCTCCCCTTAATCCTCTTCCATGGTCCCCATGCTCCCAATTTACTCAGGAGATACTGTCTTTTTCTACTACCCATGTAGATTAGATCTATGTATGTCTCTCTTAGCATCCTCATTGTTGTCTAGATTCCCTGGGATTGTGATTTGTGGGCTGGTTTTCTTTGCTTTATGTTTAAAAACACTCATGAGTGAGTACATTTGATAATTGTCTTACTGGGTCTGGGTTACCTCACTCAAAATAACGTTTTCTAGCTCCATCCATTTTCCTGCAAAATTCAAGATGTCATTATTTTCTCTACTGTGTAGTACTCCATTGCTTAAATATACAATATTTTTGTATCCATTCTTTGATCGAAGGGCATTTAGGTTTTTTCCAGGTTCTAGCTATGACAAACAATGCTGATATGAACATAGTTGAGCACATGTCCTTGTGACATGATTGAGCATCCTTTGGATATATACCCAAAAGTGGTATTACTGGGTCTTGAGGAGGTTGTTTCTTAATTTTCTGAGAAATCACCACACTGACTTCCAAAGGAGCTGTACCAGCTTACATTCCCACCAGCAATGCAGAAGTGTTCCCTTTACCTCACAACATCTCCAGCAGAAGTTGTCATCAGTGTTTTTGATCTTGGCCATTTTTACAGGTGTAATATGGAATCTCTTAGTTGTTTTGATTTGCATTTTTCTGATGATTACGGATGTTGAACATTTCCTTCTTTCAGCCATTTTAGATTCCTCTGTTGAGAGTTTTCTGTTTATATCTGTACTCCATTTTTTATTGGATTATTTGTTTTTTTGATGACCACTTTCTTGAGTTTTTTGTATATTTTGGAGATCAGACCTTTGTCTGATGTGGGATTAGTGCAAAATTTTCCCATTCTGTAGGCTGTCATTTTGTTTTGTTGACCATGACCTTTGCTTTACATAAGCTTTTCAGTTTCAGGAGATCCCATTTCTTAATTGTTTCTCTTAATGTCTATGCTACTGTGGTTATATTTAGAAAGTGGTCTCCTGTGCCAATGCATTCAAATGTACTTTCCACTTTCCCTTCTGTGAGGTTCAGTGTGGCTGGCTTCATGTTGAAGTCATTGATCCATTTGGCCTTGAGTTGTGTGCATGGTGATAGAGATGGATCTATTTTCATTCTTCTATATGTTGATATCCAGTTATGCCAGCACCA
>NW_004949111.1:1902034-1918935 GCF_000317375.1 Microtus ochrogaster
GACACACGCTATGAAGCTCCGACCCAGGATGGACGTAGGCTAGAATCTTCCCGGTAAGCGCACCTTGGGGTGCGACACACATGATTAGAAATGGGCTAAATTAATATGTGAGAATTAGCCTAGAAGAGGCTAGATAGAAATAGGCCAAGCAGTGTTTAAATTAATACAATCTGTGTGTTGTTATTTCGGGGCATAAGCTAGCAGGCGGCTGGGGTGCTGGGAATGTAGCCCCGCCACTCCTATTACTACATTTTATCATCTGTGTACAGGAGGGCTACTGATTTTTTTGAGTTAATCTTGTATCCTGCTACATTACTGAAAGTATTTATGAGTTGTAGAAGTTCCTTGGTAGAATTTTGGGATCGCTTATGTAAACTATCATATCATCAGCAAATAGTAAGAGTTTGACTTCTTTTTCTGATTTCTATCCCCTTGATCTCCTTTTGGTATCTTATTGCTCTAGCTACAAGCTCAAGAAGTATATTGAATAAATATGGAGAAAGTGGACAACCTTGTCTTGTTCCTGATTTCAGTGGGATCGCTGTGAGTTTCTCTTCATTTATTTTGATGTTGGCTGTTGGCTTGCTGTATATTCCCTTTACTATATTTAGGTATGTTCCTTGTATCCCTGCTCTCTCTAAGGCCATTATCATGAAGGGATGTTGTATTTTGTCAAAAGTTTTCTTGGCATCTAATGAGATGATCATGTGGTTTTTATTTTTCAGCTTGTTTATGTGGTGTATTACATATGTTGAACCATCCCTGCATCTCTGGGATGAAGATGACTTGATCATGGTGGATGATGGTTCTGACATGTTGTTGTATTTGAGTTGCTAGTATTTTATTTAATATTTTTGCATCAATGTTCATGAGTGAAATTGGTCTGTAATTCTCCGTCTTAGTAATGCCTTTTTATGGTTTGGGAATCAGGGTAATTGTAGCATTATTTTTAGGTCATTTTTCCTCTGCTTCTTCTGGGTTGGGATGTTCAGGTCTTAATTTGTCGTCCACTAGTTTCTGTTGGTGCCATATTGCTCTTTAGGTTTGTGAATGTATTCTTGCAGTGGTGTCGTCCCATTTTTTTTCACCAATTGCTGTGGGCAGTCTTTGTCTCTTAGCCTTAAAGTTGCAGTTAGTGTCTGTGTCTTAGGGATGTTATTTTTTTGAGCTATTAGTGCAGTTACTGTCTGTATCTCTGTGTGTCACAGAGATCTTGGTGGATGGGTTTGGTCGTGGGGTGGGACTTATAGATTACAGCCTCTGATGTTGGGTGATGGAGCAGCCTGCCTGCAGGAGTCTTGCTTACTGTCTGATTACTATGGCTTAGATGGGTAGGGAAGGGAATGGGATTTTGGCCCTGAGCCGTGGACCAAGCAACTGGGCTGTCCAGCAGGAAGGCATGGCACTTACCTCTTGGTCTGTTCTGTGTAGTAGCTATCTCTGTCTTGGGGAGCTATTGAGGTCATGGGGAATGGGTGAATTTGGGGGAAGAGTGCAACTTGTAGATTATAGTGTCTGATGTGGAGGTGATGGAGTGCTTGCCTACAGAATTTTTGTCTGATGATCTCCTAGTATGGCTAAGATGTATCAAGGAAAGATTTTGCCCTGATCTAGGGACTAGAGTCTGAGTTGCCAGCTAGGATCACTCAACCACTCAACTATTCATCTGTTCTATGTGGTCACTCAAATTTTTCTTGAAAAACCAAAAAAAAAGTTTTTTTTTTAAAGAAAAACTTTGTGGTACAGTAAATCCTTACAATTTGAAGAAGTGCCTGACAGGCTTTGTTATTGTTGATTTTGTTAAAAAAAGCATGTTAGTCAAGTTTTGTTAAGACACAGAGCTGAATCACTGTCCAAAAACATGACAATTTCCAAATACAAAAGATTGATAATTATTTCTGTAGGGGTTTAATGTTATTTGGTATGTACTGTACACTTTGGTACTATAATTTAATTTTTATATATGTTAACTTTAAGAGGCAGTCACTCTCTTTTACTTTGGATTTCATAGAAGAAAATTAAACTAAAAGATTTTGTATTTTGCTCAGTTCTTAATATAATTGGAATATTTTATTAGCTTGTATCCTATATGAAGTATAATCTGAGGCATTTTTTTAATGTAGGACATAAAATGTAGTAGCTTATAAGTAGTACATGCAGGTACTGGAATTTCAGTTAAGGCTAAAATGGAATTTAACTTTCAAGCCATGGAAACATGTAAAATAAATTTACACTCATATTTCTAAGAGAAAGAACATATTTGAATAATTGTAAGGGAATGTTTCTCTTCTGCCTGCCATTTCCCAAATCCCTGGAGCTGCTTCCCAAATTGCCACACAGAGACTTATATTAATACAAATGCTCAATCAATAGCTAGGGTTTGTTACTAGTTAACTGTTATACTAAAATTAACCCATATTCCTATTTATTATTTGGCACATGACCCATGACTTGCTAAGTTAATTTTTACATGTCCTACTTGTACATCAGCTGGCTAAAGTCTCTCTGATTCTGGCTTTTTTCCTTCCTAACTTCCTTTGTTTGGCCATCCCACCTATACTTCCTGCCTGGATAGTGGCCAATCAGCATTTTATTAAATCAGTTCAAGTGACAAAACTTTATGGTGTACAAGAGGATTATTCCACAGCATTTACCCTGTTTTGTCTAATTAAAAAAGAAGGTTTTTAACTTTAACATAGTAAGATTACATTTAACCAAAACAGTAATTAAGTATAAATTTAAGTTCCAGTATCCAATGTATTTGTATTTGGCAAAATTAGAGAAAATATTTTATTATATATCTTATCTTTTGATTCCTATGTTTTGCACCTAATTTGTCTTTTATCTTAATTAAAGAAAACTATAACTGCCTACTTTTCAATCCATCAGAGACCTCAGAAGGGTGAACTGTTGCCTAATGACAGGAACCTGAAGCTTCCTAGACAGGTATCCAAAGTTCTTTTGGAACATTGGGACATCCAACTCTTTCCTACAGGTCTAACATATCTGACAGAGTTTCATACGAAGCAGGGAATTTAGAAGGATTGTCCTATCCTGTCTTGAAAAAGTTCAACAGTCGCCTTTCTTGCATCCTGCTAGTCCAGTTTTAATAGTAACTGTCAACAATTCAGATAAGGGCAGTTTCTTTGCCCATGTGAATAGAATTTGACATAGAGGAAAAAAAACTCCATATGGAGATTTTTTGATGCCCATCATCCTCTTTGAAATAATTGGTACTTCAAGGAGTAGGCAGATATGATTCACTGTCAAGAAAAGTCTAAGTTCTTAAAACATGTTAAATGCCACATTCAGCATGTCTTTGAAGTGTTTGATAATTGCCTATCTATCTGAAATGTATCTCTGTATGGTCTTGAAAACCTAACTACTGAATATAAGTTTTCTATTATAGATGATTATTAATCTGTATTTCTTAATTATATATTGCATTTTAAATGAGCCACATAAACTTAATACCCTAAACAAAGTAGAAATATGCATACAATATAAAAAGCTAAATTTAAATTTGTGTCAATAAATCAAAATCCATAGTGATATGTTAAGAGACTGATAGTTTTTTAATTAAATTTGATTCAATCATCTATTTTATTCTGTTTCTATATTCCTCCTCCTTTTTCTTTTTAGAATTTGATTCCCAGATTTAATCTCTTTTGTTCAGCTTTTATCCTGACCATTTCCAATAACCCTTGTTACCAATCCGTGTAAATGATGACAAACATTTATAATTTATTTTTGACAACATGGGAATAGGTCTCTAGACTACTTCAGGTTGATTGGGGTGCTGGTAATCTTTGGGAGGCCCTGAGAAATCTGAGGATTATGTCCCTGAGTTCAGTATTCTGTGAGACTGGATCATCTCATCCCATCACCTAGAAGCTGTTTTGGATATAGAACTCAGAAGAAAGTGTAACATGGTTACTCTGGAATGTTGGTTTATCTGGGGCATCTGTTTTCATCTGAGATATTTTCAATGAATCTGATTTTTCTTAGCTCAAAATGAATCCACAGCCTCTCATTCCCTGTGGGACAATGATCTTTCATCCTGTCACTTCCTTGTATTATTTTTAATAAAATACTGATTGTCTAGTAGCCAAACAGGAAGTATAGGCGAGGTGACCAGGCAGGAAGTAGAGGCAGGGTAATGAGAACAGGAGAATTCTGAGAAGAGGACTCTGCAGTCTGCAGTCATGATACAGACACAGAGCAAGCAAGATGTGAATACCTCACTGACAAAGGTACCAAGCTACATGGCTAACACAGATAAGAATAATGGGCCAATTTAAGATGTAAAATTTAGTTAATAAGAAGCCTGAGCTAATGGGCCAATCAGTTAAAAAATAATGTAGACCTCTGTATTTCTTTGGGGCTGAATGGCTGTAGGACCAGGTGGGGCAGAAACCTCAGTCAACATGGGAATAAAAGCAAAACCTCTTTCCCAAAGTAGCATACTTATTGACTTAAATTTTGAATTCAAGATATTTTTAAAATATGTATGTTGGTTTAATCTAGAAGCTTCCATAATCCAAGGTGTTTTAGCACCCAAAAAAATTAAAGACACCACAATAATATACATATTCCAGACTCTGTACATTTTCCATCATTATGTGGCTTACTATAATTTTTATTTCTCTATTTTTTAAAGGACAATCTTTACCCTTTTTATTTTCTCTCCCAAGCCTACATACATTTTTTAATACACTGTAACCCATGTAGTGGTCTCATTTTGTCTGAATCTGTTCTTACTGCATGTCTCTATCTTTTGCTCACCATGTGAACCTTTAAACTGCTAAGTGGTGTGGCTAGGACCAAAGTGGCAGCTTTAGAAGCTGTCTTTACCCCATTCCTTGGGTTCTTGTGAGGCCAGTCTTATTGTGGAGGAAAGTTTGCAGTCAGCTCTCCAATTCTGGGAAGTCTCTGGTTCCACACTACCACTGTGCAGTGCCCCACCTGCTGCTCATAAACCCAATTTAGTTGTTTAGCAGCAGGGTCTCTTAAAAGAACCATGCATTTTTTGCCACTGCTATTGAGACAGAAAGCCATTTCATAAGAATCCATGCCTCTTCTAGCAAACAGAGACTACCCAAGAAAAAATGATTACCAGGAAACTGCATTTCACTCTATTTTTGTGTGTTTATAGTCCCATTTTTAAACTTTCTCAGGTTTTATGTGAAAATTTTGGTCACATGTTGGAACACCATATGTAAATGGACATGTTTTTCCACCTGCCAGTTCCCAAATACCCAGCAGCCATTTCTCATATTACCAAATGCTTGGCCTATAGCTCAGGCTTGTAACAAACTAAGTTTTACATTTAAATAAGCCCGTATTTTTATTTATGCTTTGCCATGTGGTTCATGGTTTTATACTCCAATTTTTACATATCCTCCTTGCCTGGCAGCTGGCTGATGTCTCCTAAAATCTGCTCTTCATATTCCCTTCACCATTAGTTTGGTCACCCTGCCTATACTTCCTGCATGGCTACTTTAAATCAGCATTCTACTAAACCAATTTGAGTGACAAACCTTCACAGTGTATGAAAGAATTATTTCACAGCAAATAATATATGAGTTTAACCCTATAACTTTCTGGGAAAAGTCAAATTGGAAAAATAATAAAAAGGTGTTCAAGAGGAATTGAAAAGTAAATAAGGGTGAATAAATAGAACCTCAAAAAACTTTAAGGAAATAAAACTATTCTGTATGATATTAAAATCATTTGATTAAAATAATTTTATATTTTCTCAGTTCGTACTGTGAGAGGTACATATAGAAAGAGGTTATGATGTAGAGAAAAACAATTACACAGTAGGTATTTGTCTTTTTGTTTAATTTTGCTTTGAATATTAAACTGTTTTAAAAATAAAAATGTATAAAGTTAGTAAGAGTAACAGATACTTAAATGCAAACAACAGAATACTCTAATATAGTTTGTTTACATCATGGAAACATCTTGTTCTACTGGGCATTTTTACCTGTGGATTGCTATGAATATGATTTCTTCTTTTGCTATACTGTCTAATTCATAATAGCAATGTTAGTTTAAATAGAGTTTTAATGACAAAATATAAACAAGGAAGTGTTACACAGCTAGAGTATGAGTTTCTGTTGAGAAGCCATATAGATTGTGGCTTACTTTAATGATTAAGAAAAACAAATGAGTCACAGTAGCCCAGCTAGTTTAAATTCTTAATGTTGGGAGGTGTGTTCACGGGTTTCAGAATATACAATCATTGAAACAATGCTGTGAAAATAACTTAAACTTAGATGATTTTGTCAAATACCTGAGGTTAAAATAAAAAAAGAACAATCTAAAGTTTTAAAAAGGCACATAGTTGAATGAGAAAAAATTTAAAGTCAGAGAGCAAGAACAAAGCAGTTCAATTATCATTAGCTGACATGCCTTTCTTGCTAGGATTTGTTGATGGCCAAAGGTGATGATTAATTCTTTATACCTATTTCTGCCTTCAATCTAATGCTATAAGAAACTATTGTTGAGTGGGTATTTATCCTAAAGATTTAAAATAGACCTGAATGATTCTTTTTCATACATAATAGTTTAGGTTTGTGATTGCTTTAAGGTTCCTTATAAGATTACCTTTCAAGGTAAGTAATAATGTAAATGGCCCTTTCTTTGTAACTGCAAAATGCAGCCTGCCAGTTAAAGACCTGACTGAGAGGAACACCTTACTTACCCACACCATTAATATATAACAAGTTACTTGTGTATGAATTTATGTGGGTTCTTGGAATAATTTGTTTTTTAACCTGTAATACATAAAATGTATAATCATGTAAGGAATATGGAAAACATGCTGCTTTATTGTTTTGTATTCATTGTAATCCTTCACCAGAAAAGCCAAATGTAACTGCATTGTAATTTTGATATTGCCTGAAAGATTTTGCTAGGGTATATAAGCTGTTAGGGTAAGAACAAAGATTTAAAATAGGCTAGAGGGAAAGTATGAAGAACAAGAGTGTTAAAATGAATAAGAAGCAGAACATTAAGAATGAGAGATTTACAAAAACACCAAGACCAACCTCAGTGGAACTCTGAAACACAGCCTGCTGCTACACAGAGAGGACTAAGAGGTGAGTGACAACCCACCTGACGGGACACCCCACTTACTCTCTAGACCATCCATTCTGGGGCAAAATCCCAGGTACCTCCCCACCTGCTTCAGCTTTTCTAACCAGCCTGCACGTAAGTTTCCTGCAGGTAGGCTACTCTAACACCCCCATTCCATAGATTGGACCCTGTAAGTTACAAGTCCCACTCCACATTCAAACCCTCATATCCCCATGACCTCGGAGGAATTCTGAAACTCAGGCTATGAATACACAGAAAGGACCAAGAAGTGAGTGACCACCTACTCCGTGGGACACCCCACTTTCTAGTCTCTCCATACTGGGGCAAAACCCCAGGCCCCTCTTCTACCTGCCTCAACTTCTCTATCCAGCCAACAAGCAAACTTTCTCTAGGTAGGCAGCTCCAACACCCCTACACCATCAGCCAGATCCTGCAACTACAAGTCTCATTCTACACCCAAACCCTTTGAGGAACCCTGAAACACAAGCTGCAACTACACGGAGAGGACCAAGAGAGGAACTCTGAAGCACAAGTTGTAATGGCACAGAGAGAACCAAGAGAGTGAACCAAGAGATCAGACGAAGGAAAAGGGCCAACAGAGTAGGACAAGAGAGACCACAGTGGCTCCTTGAGAAACAGACAGTAACAGTTCAGTGCAGACCAAGAATAGTTCCCAAAGACACAGACAACCACTGCAAGGATTGAACCAAGAGCAATGAATCTACTGGCACCAGTTGGAAGAAGAGACTGGTAGGTGCCAATGCAATTCAATAATTCATTCAATAATCTAAAAAGCAAAATCGTAACTCAAGAACTAAGTGGTCATACAACAGGAAGACTTGATCATCCTAACCCAGAAGAAGCAGAAGAAAATCATTTTAAACATAACTTTATGAGGATGATGGGGATCATTTTTTCAAATGAAAAATTCCCTTTACTATGGAGGAAAGGACTAAACAAAAAAAATTGGAATAAAGAAATATATCTCCAAAGAAACCCAAGGAAAAAAAAACAATCAAAGAAGTGAAGCAAATATTTTAAGCCGTTCAAGACCTAAAAACTGAAATAGAGGCAATAAAGAAAACAAAAACCTAGAGAACTCTGGAAATGGAAAATCTGGGTTAAATGAATGGGAACTACAGAGGCAAGCATAACCAACAAAATACAAGAGATGAAATAGAGTATCTCGGGTGTTGAAGATACTACAGAGGAAATGGATTCATTTTTCAAGGAAAATATTAAATCCAATAAATTCTTAACACAAAATATCAGAACATCTGGGACACCATGAAAAGACAAACCTAAGAATAATAGCAATAGAAGAAAAAGAAAGTCAGATCAAAGGCACAGGAAATATATTCAAAAAAATCATAGCAGAAAACTTTCCCAACCTAAAGAACGATATCCCTATGAAGGTATAAGAATCTTACAGAGGATGAAATAGACTAAACCAATAAAACATATTCCTCATCATGTAATAACCAAAATGCAAAACATATAGAATAAAGAAAGACCATTAAGAGCTGCAAAAGAAAAAGGTCAAGTAATATATGAAGGCAGACCTATAAGAATTACACCTGACTTTTCAATGGAAACCATGAAAGCCAAAAGGTCCTGGACAGATGTGTTACAGACATAAAGAGATCATGGATGCAAGCCCAGACTACAATACACAGCAAAGTTTTCACTCACCATTTATGGAGAAAACAAGATATTCCATGACAAAATCAGATTTAAAGAATACATATCCACAAATCCAGCCTTACAGAAAATACTAGAAGGAATATTCCAACCCAAGGAAGCTTGCTACACCCACAAAAACAGACAACAGATAACTTTACACCAGCAAACCCCAAATCAGGGAAATATAAAAATACTACCACGAAAACATAACAGGAATTAACAACCACTGGTCATTAATATCTCTTAATATCAACGGACTCATTTTTACCTATAAAAAACATAGGCTAAGTGAATGGATACAAAAGAAGGATCCATTCTGCTGTTGTATACAAGAAACACACCTCAACTTAAAAAAACAGACATTGCCTCAGAGTAAAGGGTTGCAAAAAACTTTTCAATCGAATGGACCTACGAAACAAGCAGGTTTATTATCCTAATATCTAACAAAGTAGATTTCAAACTAAAATCAATCAGAAGAGATGGAAAACATCACTTTGTACTCATGACAGGAATAACCCATCAAGATGAAGTCTCAATTCTTATCATCTATGCCCCAGATGCTAGAGCACACACATATGCAAATAAAACATCACTAAAGCTTAAATCACACATCAAACCCAACACAGTAATAGTAGAAGATTCAACACAACGTTCTCCCCAAAGGACAGATTAACTAGACAGAAACTTAACAGAGAAATAAGAGAACTAATAGATGTCATGATTCAAATAGACTTAAGAGATGTCTACAGAACATTCCACCCAAACCCAAAAGAATATACCTTCTTCTCAGCACCTCATGGAACCTTCTCTAAAATTAACCATGTACTTGGTAACAAAGAAAACCTCAACAGATATAAAAAATTGGAATAACCTCCAGTATCTTATCAGATCTCAGTGGTTTAAAGTTAGAATTTAACAACAACACTAAGCCTACAAACTTATGGAAATTGAACAGTATTCACTTGAACCACCTCTGGGTCAAAGAAGAAATAAAGAAGAAAACTGAAGATATTCTAAAATTTAATGAAAATGAAGACACAATGTGCCCAAACCTATGGAACATTGTGAAAGCAGTGCTAAGAGAAAATTTCATAGCACTAAAGTGCCTACATGAATAAAGTGAACAGAGAACTCTCAACAGAGGAATCTAAAATGGCTAAAAGACACTTAAGAAAATTCTCAACATCCTTAGTCATCAGAGAAATACAAATCAAAACAACTATGAGATTCCATATTATACCTGTAATAATGGCCTAGATCAAAATCACTAATGACAACTTTTGCAGGAGAGGTTGTGGGGTAAAGGAAACACTTCTGCATTGCTAGTGGGAATGCAAGATAGAACAGCCCCTTTGGATGTCAGTGTGGTGATTCCTAAAAAAAATTAGGAAACAACCTTCTTCAAGACCCAGTAATACCACTTTTGGGTATATATCCAAAGGATGCTCAATCATACCACAAGGACATGTGCTCAACTATGTTTATAGCAGCATTCTTTGTCATGGTCAGAACCTGAAAAAAACCTAAATGCCCCTCAACCAAAGAATGAATAAGGAAAATGTGGTACATTTACACAATGGAGTACTACACAGCAGAAAAAAATGACATATTGAATTTTTCAGGAAAATGGATGGAGCTAGAAAACATCCCATTTTGAGTGAGGTAACCCAGACCCAGAGAGACAATTATCACATGTACTCACTCATAAGTGTTTTTTAAACATAAAGCAAAGAAAACCAGCCCGCAAATCATGATCCTAAAGAACCTAGACAACAATGAGGATCCTAAGAGAGACTTATATAGATCTAATCTACATGGGAAGTAGAAAAGGACAAGATCTCCTGAGGAAATTGGGAGCATGAAGACATTGGGAGAGGATTGAAGGGGAGGGAAGAGGCATAGAGGGGAGCAGAGAAAAATGTAGAGCTCAATAAAAATCAATAAAAAATAAAAATAAATCAATAAAAAAGAAATAAAGAAAGTGGGGAAATCTCACACTAGTGACTTAAGAGCAATCCTGAAAGCTGTAGAACAAAAAGAAGCAGCCTCACTCAGGAGGAGTAGATGACAGAAAATAATTAAATCGAGTGCTGAAACCAATAAAAGAGAAACAAAGAAAAAAGCAAAAAGAATCAATGAAACAAGAGCTTTTTTTGAGAAAATCAACAAGATAGACAATCCTTTATCCAAACTAAGCAAAAGGCAAAGAGAGAACATCTAAATTAAGAAATGAAAAGGGGGACATTACAACAGACATACTACAAAAACCTGTAGTCCACAAAATTGGAAAATTTGAAAGAAATGGACAATTTTATGGATAGGTGCCACATACCAAAATTAAATCAAGACCAAGTAGCAAATTAAATAGACATGCAAGGAAATAGAGGCAGTCATTAAAGGCCTCCCAACCAGGAAAAAAAGCGCTTAGGACTAGATGGTTTCAGTGTAGAATTCTGCCAGAACTTCAAAGAAAAGCTAATACCTATACTCTTTAAAGTGTTCCACATAATAGAAACATAATGAACATTTCCAAATTCTTTTCATGAGGCTAGAATTATCTTGATACCGAAACCACAAAAAGACTCAACCAAGAAAGAGAATTACAGACCAATCCCCCTCCTGAACATAGATGCAAAAATACTCAATAAAATACTGGCAAACCGAATCCAAGAATATCAAAAATATCATCCACCATGATCAAGTTGAGTTTATCCCAGAGATGCAGGGATGGTTCAACAAACAAAAATCTATCAATGTAATCTACCATATAAGTAAGCTGAAGTAAACAACAACAACAACATATGATCATCTCATTAAATGCTAAAAAAAACATATGAGAAAACCAACATCCCTTCATGCAAAAGGTCTTGAAGATTTCAGGGATACAAGGAACATATTTAAACATAATGAAAGCAATATACAGCAAGCCAACAGCCAACATCAAATTAAATGAAGAGAAACTCCCAGAGATTCCACTGAAATCAGGAACAAATCAGGTTGGCCACTCTCTCCATATCTATTCAACATAGTTTTGAAATTGTCACTAAACAATAAGACAAAAGGAGACCAAAGGGATTCAAATTGGAAAGGAAGAAGTCAAAATTTCACTATTTGCAGATGATATGACCGTATACTTAAATGACCCCAAAAACTCTTCCATGGAAATCCTACAGCTGATAAATACCTTTAGTAATGTGGCAGGATATAAGATCAACTCAAAAACTTAGCAGCCCTCCTATATTCAAATTACAAGCTGAGTAAGAAATCAGAGAAACATCACACTTCATAATAACCACAAATAATATAAAATATCTTGGGGTAACACCAACCAAAGAAGTAAAGACCTATTAGAGAAGAACTTTAAATCTTTGACGAAAGAAGCTGAATGTGAGGTAATGCAGACCCAGAAAAATGAACATGGTATGTGCTCACTCATAAGTGTATACTAGCTATAAAGCAAAGAATATTGCATGTATAGTCCATGACGCTAGAGAAGCTAAGTAACGAGGTGAACCCTAAGAAAACATATATAGATCCACCTGGAAAGGAGAAATAGACAAGAATGACTGACAAAATTTGGAGTATGAGAGTTTGGGGAGAAGGGAGGGAAGAAGGGGAAGAAGAGGGACGTTTGGGAGCAGGGAGGAAAACTTGAGGGAATGGGATACTCAAAATGGGGGAAGGACAAAGATGAGAGCAAGGAAAGAGATATTTTTGATTGAAGGAGCCATTATGGGGCTAGCAAGAAACCTGGTACTAGAGAATATCCCAGGAATTCACAAGGATGACTCCAACTAAGACCCTAAGCAATAGAGGAGAGAGTGCCAGAACTGGCCTTGCCCTATAGTCAGAACGATGAATATCTTAAATGTCACCAGAATCTTCATACAACAACTGATGGAAACAGGCAGAGACGTGCAGCAGAGCACCGAGCTGAGCCCTCAATGTCTAGTTGAACAGTGGAAGGAGTGAGAATATGAGCAAAGAGGTCAGAACTATGATTGGGACACCTACTGAAACAGTTTATCTGAGCTAATGGGAGCTCATCAACTCCAGCCAGACAAGAAAGAAAGCAGCATAGGACCAAACTAGACCCTCTGGATGTTAGTTAGGCAAATGTGGGTGTCAATTGTATGACTGGGGCAAACTGCGGGGCCACAAGCAGTGGAAGACACCAGGATTTGTCCCTATTGCTTGTACTGGCTTTTTGCAAACCCATTTCCTTTGGATAGATACCTTGCTCAGCCTAAATATAGTATGGAGGGCCTTGGACCTTCCCCAAAGCAATGTGTCTTACCCTATCTGAAGAGTTGATGCGAGGTGAGGTGGGGGACTAGGTGGAGGGAATGGGAGTAGGAACTGGGATTGCTATGTAAAATAAAAAAGATAGTTTGTAGTAGGAGCTGACACTCCCACATCAATAGTTTGATTTCTTTTTTAAAAAATAAAATATCCTCGTTATTATAGTGGTGAAAAAAATAAATCATAAAAAAAGAAAAAGGAAAAAGAAAAGCACCAAGAATGAAATAGAAAGAACTCAAAGAGAAACATCAAGAGTAAAGATAGAGTTAATGAAAACATCAAGAGTGAGAGAAGGGAATCAAAAGAAAATATAAAGGACAGAGACTACAAAAGAAGAATAAAGAAAAGGTCTGAAGGAAGCTATCAAGAGAGCATATGAGTTTTTCCCTTAACCCCCTCAGAAATGTGTTAGTATATTCCCTCTCTGTTACTTCCCTTTGAGCCTTGCACTTTTGGAGGCTGATTACCCAGGCAGCAAAATTTAAATGAATCCCTAAGCAAAAGTTATTTGTTTTTCTACCTGTTTCCTTTATTGTTCATTGTATTTCCTTTATTATTGTTGTTACAACAAGGAAGAACCATCCCTTTGGCATCAAAATACCACTGTTTCATTTCAGTGGTCTTGCAGATCAATTACAATATAAAAATTACAATATAAAAATATGATGGAGGAAGGTCATTGGTTGATTTAATAAAGAAGCTGCTTGACCTGATAGGTTAGAACGTAGGTGGGAGGAGCAGAATGCTGGGCGGAAGAGGAAGTGAGGTCAGAGACTGACAGCTCTCCTCTCAGGGGCAGATGCCTCAGAGAGACACGATGCTCCACTCCTGCGGGCAGAGGCGAGAGCTCTGCTCTCTGAGGCACACGCGATGAAGCTCCGACCCAGGATGGACGTAGGCTAGAATCTTCCGGTAAGCGCACCTTGGGGTGCGACACATATGATTGGAAATGGGTTAGTCCAGGTGCGAGAGTTAGCCAAGAAAAGGGCTAGAGCTAAAGAGCCAAGCAGTGTTTAAAAGAATACAGTGTCCGTGTAATTATTTCGGGTAAAGCTAGCCGGAGGCGGCCAGGGTGCTGGAGATGCAACCTCGCTGCTCCTATTTCTACAAAAATATATAAAACTTATAATAACCTTCCAGTATTATATACACACATTAATAGAAAATGGGGTAAATGAGTTGATACACAGTAAAGAAGGCTCACTGTATTGAAAACAAATTCTTATTAGAAAAAATTCATTGCATAGTATAATGATTGCTTCAAACTGATATATATTCAAACAACTTTGTGTTTCACATAGAATTATTTTCATAAATTAACAAACAATGGAATGTACATTACTTTAAAATTATAAATGAAACAAGAAATGTACTTTGCTCATCTGTTTTCCTAATGCCATTTAGGTACAGTTTTATTTTCCTTTCCTTTCTGAATTCTTCTCCTTCTTGTCCATTTAGGTGGAGGGAGGCAAATAGACATACTGATGGAAGAACATTTCAGTTATTTAAAAATGATGAAGCTAGAAAAAAAATCATCCTGAGTGAAGTGTCCTAGACCCTAAATGACAAATATAGTATGTATTAGTTTATATGTGGATATTAGCTGTTAAATCAGTAATAAACCAGCTGCAATCCATAGAACTGCAGAGGGTAGGTATAGAGTAAGAGTCTAAAGGGTACAGATAGATCTTGCCAGGAAAAGGAAATAGAATATATATTTATGGGCAGACTGGGGACTGAAATGGGAGAATCAAGTGGGAAGGGGGAGGAAGTGGAAATACAGAGAGGGACCACTATAAAAAAGGGGGGCACTTAAAGGGTATTATGGAAACCTAATACAATAGAAACTTTTAAATATATTCATATATGAAAATGATCTAAATGAAATCACCAAGTAATGGCAAAATCCTATCTGGCCATCTCTTGTAATCAAACAAAACATCCAATGCTAGGATTCAATTGCATCTAATTCAGCTATTGGCTTAAGGAGTCCCACACTAATCCACAAATAGCACATGCTATTGATAAGACTGTAAGATGTTCTCTACAATCTGATAGCAATGTCTCATTGCTGAAGCAATACATCTACAACTCATTCAATTAGGAGAGCTGGTGCCTACATAGAGTCGTTACCCATAGGTTCTAGTGTCTTTGCTACTCTACAAATTACCATAAGAGAAATGCTATCTCCAAGCCAGACAGAAACACTTTGGTCTACAATGTTTCCTGCAAGTATGCTAAAGCAAGGGTGGTACAAAGCTTGTGGGAGTAACCAACCAACAACTGATTTGACTTCATGAGATGTAACCCATGCCTGGGACAGCCTGGAACCTGAGACTTAACAGCCTAGGGATTTAGGATCTAAAAATGTAGTGATAAATTGACTCCTAATGTTATTCAGGTATACATATAAATCAGTTCCTTGCTATCTACCAGCAGAGAAGCTTCCTCCTGCATAAGCCTCACAAATATAGAGACCCACAGACAGACATTGCACCGAGAGTGATTGACCTTGAAACACTCAGTCCTGAATGAAATATCTCCAATAAAGGATTCCTATCAGAGATCAGAGAACACCTTGGAAGATGAGGCAGAAAGAGTTCTAAAGCTGGAGGGTATGCCTAATACCAAAAAAAGAAAAAGAAAACCAACAACTCCCACCCCCGCAAAAAACCCAAGACTCTAAATCAACATGTATGCGAAGCTCTTCGAAATTAACAGAGATTTAAGCAGAAAGCACCGAGCCTCCTGGGATCTGCTCCAGACCTTCTCTGCCTATATTATGACTTTCAATTTAGTGCTTATATGTAATTCCTGAGTATGCAAATGAGTGTTTCTCTGATTCTTGTGCCCTCTCTTGGGCTCTATTCTTTGTGTCAGTTTGTCTTCTTTAAATGTATGTAATAGTTTTTGTTTTATCTTATTTTATTTATTTTGTTCTATTATATTATTACCTCATAGAAGCCTGTTCTTTTCAATGAAAGACAGAAAAGGGATTAAGTTGGTATGGGCAGTCCCTGGGAGAAGGAGATATAAGGGAAACTGTACTCAGGATATATTATGTGAGAAAAGAATCTTTTTTCAATAAAAGAAAATATAAATGCTACCCTAGGCTTTATAATGGTCACTAACAGAGGATTTGCTATAAAAAACAAACAAACAAACAAAACCAAACTTGAAGAATAGAAAACATTTAGTTTCTTCGAGACAGACACATACACACAAAAAAACTTAAATCAGTTACAATTATTATTCCAAAAGGAAAAAATTAATTGTAAGTAACTAGAAGTCAATTAAAGCTGAATTCTGCCAAGTCATGCTAATCTTTTACAGTTTTGTTTCAGTTAACTGCCTCATTAATGATTTATAGATGTGTATACAGCTGTGGGAAATAACATTATCTAATGCACTCAGGAAATAATTGCATATGAGAAGAACTACGTAGCTCAAGGGAAAATGTCTGAAATTACTTATTGCCTTATCTTTAGCCATAATAAAATGCAAAACATTTAGAAATAGACACATATTTTGAGCTTACAATGTTGTCAATTTTTCAAAGAAAATTTTGTATTTTTCCATCATGTATTTGCATTCGTATCTAATGAACAACATTTGGAAGCATCAAGACTCATCTAAAAAGTAAAGAAACAATTTCTTTATCATTTAAGATCTCAATTCATAAATTTTATCTTTTGGATATGTCTTTTATTTTTGAAAAAAAATATTTTCACAGTAAATTAACATAAGCAAAATGTATAGTATTATTTCTTTCTTTCTTTCTTTTTTTTTTTTTTTTGGTTTTTCAAGACAGG